>NW_027451401.1:0-22160 GCF_964194025.1 Convolutriloba macropyga
TTCTTCGATTGCGCCGGGGGAGAGCTGTTTGAGATCGAACTCATGTACAACACATTTACGGATCCACAGTTCCCGTACCACAGATGGGCGTTGTTTGAGGCACTTTTCAGTGTCCCTCGCTCGAACCAACCAAGTTTCAGTTAACAAATAAAGTACTAGACATTTGGCAGTGCATTGTGCATAAACATTGGCAGCGAAGTTTGTGAGCAGCTACAGTAGGTAGGTACCCTACTTGTATGTACCTCGCGTAGGCAGTCGATCAGGGCCAATGTCAGGGTGTCCGTGCCCCTACCCCAGAGCCACGGCACCTCTACCTCCTGCCTGTACATATACCTTGTGCCCAGGGTAGGGTACTACCATCGCTACTATACTCGTACTAGTAGTACTATAGAGCCTGTAGCCTGTACTACTTGTAAGGATTACGAGTAGGTAGGGTAGGTACCCTATCTACCTCTAAGCGTCGTTGGACTGTCGACCACGCATTTACCGTCCACCCACTATCACGCTAGTCAAAGGTACACACACATACTATCACGCTAGTCACTAGTAGCTAGGTAGCTGGTGGTAAAGTGTTGGCCACGGCGGCACTGGCAGCCGTACGTAGAGGCACCCCCATGGGCCTCGGGTGGGCGTTGATCAGGTCGAGCATCGAACAGCAGAGGGGAAAACGCCGAGCGGTCAGCAGCTCAGAGGGAAAATAAAGCAGAAATATAAGATCAGAACGACAATTAGAGGGACCTTTCCCAGGTATTAGCCCATTCCTGGCCTTGGCTCTCCGCGGTGACCGCGCACGGCAACATGACGGGCAGCCATGGCGGTCGACAGACGAGAAGGCCAGTCGGCCGCACTATGTCACGGCCGACGAATCGTGTGGCGAAAAGGGTGTTACGCCGACGCAGGCAGGAACTGCAGAACAGGGATAGATTTCAGGCATCCGATGCCTCAAGCGATGTGGAAGAGGGGACTGATCCGGGCCATTCATCCGACGAGGGCCGTCCAGTACTGCCTGGCGGCGATATGGACCATCTGCACTCCGGGGCTACACGTGACGTTTCTCTGCTGGGGGCCATGACGCCCCGCCCGCTGTGGGAGCGCCTCCGGCCATCGGAACACAAGCTGTTGTTCGTCTCCGACGATGGCAGGGAGGGGCACTTCCTTGTGGCAGCGCGGAAAGATGGTCGGCAGTACCACAAGTCTCCCCGGGACTTTGTGTTTGTGGGGCTCCGTTTAGTTCACTGTCAGGGCGGGAAAGTGCTCGTAGGCTGGTGTAGTGCGGAAAGGGAATGTAGTGAGCCAACCAGCCATAGAGAGCTATTCCCCATGATGGATTTCCCCTCTTTGGAACCAAGAGAGCTGCCACTTCGCAAACGGGTGTGCCCTTGTGCTTCCGAGTTGCTGGCGTATCTCAAGGGTGAGACCGAGGTGGTGAACTTGCTAGATATGAAACGGGGATATAGCGAGCTTCACGAGGAGGGAGAAGAGGCTGTCGCCCTTGGACATTGGACTATCTCTAGGAAGTCCTACGTTATTGTGAACGTTGGTGAAGGTCCTAGCAACTACTTCAGCCAATGGGGTGTGGTGAGGAGCTTGAATGGGCACTACAGTTGCCAGGTTTGCCATGGAAGGCCGCGGCACTGTGCGCACACCCATGCGGTGGTAGCGAAGGCCGGGGCGAGCTACCACAATGACTTGGGGATGCCCGAGAAGGACTTTAATGGTAGAATTGCACAGAATGTGGACCAAAACTCTGGCGAATTGAAGATCTCATCTGTGTCGCAATCTCAACTCCCCTTTTTCCCAGAGAATGATGACACAGTGTGGGCACAACTACAAGGTATGTACCTTGTGCGATGAATGTTGTGTATGTCTATAATCTATATTGGGATCGTGCATTGACACCCTTTCATGCCCACAGAATTCACCAAGCGAGAGTCCATACTCTCTCACATCCGGCCCGCTCAATGGGATGGGTGTAGAGAAGAGGAGTGCAGGGGATGTGCAAGGCCCACAGAGCGGTCCGACACGATGGTGGTCTACTCTACCTTACGAAAGGATATTATCCGATACACCACCCCTATGGTGTGACAGTTGCGGCTCATCGGAACAGAGGGAGGACGGGAAACAGCACGGGATACTTATACTGACTCCTGAGGTGAGTGGCACTGTATCAGATCACAATGGTATACTTGAAATATGCAATCAATGCATGATCAAATTGTACTTGAAATATAAGATTGTTTCTTGTAATGTATGTATACCTTGAGTTTAATCTTCACATCCTTCCTTACTGGCATCTGGTTGCAGTTGGCTTTCACGCACGAACTGTTGTACAAATGGCAATTCCACTACGCAATTAATGACTCTGGCTACTACTCTTTTTGGAGATCCGTGTTGGCCGGGTGAGTGTCGCCTTGTATGCATGACCTCATTAGCGACGTCAAAAGAGTTTGGCTTGCCCCTAACCGATCGACGTCACACACCGTTTAGATACGCATGGCCGGCGAGCACTACTCACGAGGATCTTCGCCGAGAGTTTGAGCGGACAAGGAAGTCTTTCACCAAGGCAGTGAAATGCTTCATAAGACTACAACGCTTACCTTACCAAGAGATATTCTCCTGCAAATGCGAGGTAACCAAGCCCCTGTAATTTCACAGCATTTTCATACTCCAGATATATATTTTCATTCATTCCAAATGCGTATCCGAGGTTTGTCCTCAAGCACAAGTTTGATTGCATGTATGCAGGGCGGGAAGCCAAGGCATGTCCAACTAGACGGAGTATCCATCGGGATAAAGAAGTCGGCATGTCGTATTGAACGTCCTTTCTATGTTCCCGCTCAACTATCCCTCTCAGGTATGAAGCATACTATTTCTAGGCATGGGCCCAAAAGTATACCACAAAGTAAATTCTATTACTGACGAGGCATACGTGAGATATGCACTGCAGGCTCGTTGTTTAGCGATCGGGTCTTCATCAGTGATCCGCAGATCAGGAAGCTAATCATTGGACTTTTCGCCGATCATACTTCTAGCGGTGGGGCGGTAAGGGGAGCTGTTGCGCCTGATGACATCACTATGCAACGGATTCGACAAGGACTCCAGGCTTCACACCGTAGTGCACATTGTATAGACCCGAACGGCCATCCTCTTTGGGATATCATTTGTATAGCGTTTACAGCTTCCGTACCCGGCCAGGTAGTGCGCCACCCCTACCTAGAGATGATACGCACCCTGGCAACGACATCACCGGTGTGCGCTCTGGTAAAGCCGCATATTAGCGGCATTGTTCACGCGATAAGTTCCGGAGGTAGTGTGTCTATCAGCGACTTCGAACAACTTCATCGGCACAGCCCGGTCCTCGCTCGATTTCTGAAAGCATGTGGAGCTCCGTGCCGCGCCGGACTTCTTCCCAACTGCGTGCTTGTCCTCCTACGCGGCATGATCGTCAAAGCAAATGCTGCGTATGAAAGAGTTCATGCCGCAACACAGGTGACTACTGCATGTCTTGCTGTCGACGTCATGTGTCTATAGTACCTCTGGTTATCAACAGAGAAACTTGGAGTATAATAGTATAGTCAAGATATAATATGTACGAAACATTGTTTCTATATTTGAGGTATAAGTTTCTTTCACACTTGTGGTATGAAAATGTTTTCCAGGATCACCTGGGTGTGCCGCTCATGACAAGAGCTAGCGAGAGCAGCGCGGATCCCGCAAAATGGGGTGAGGAGGAAGCATTTCTTCGCATGGGGATGTTTTCTGGTTTGTCCTCTCAACCTTATCAACCGTCAGAGTGTGGAGGGAACCATGTTCACCGCAAGATTCCGCGATACATCGCCGACAAAAAGACTGAGGAGAAGGGTTGCGTGAAGCACAAGACAGCGAGTTCAAGTCATACCCCAGGTATGAAATATTAACGTCACGAGTTTTATTGATACTTTGGGTTTCATCTTGCTTCTGACCACACACGTGAAGTATGCTAACTCCGTAGGTTCTTTATCGGCGCCCATGTCGTGTAGGTATCATTGCGCATTGGTGTCTAGATTGCAACGTTTGCGTGGCCTTTGCGATGATGCCACAATGCGAAAGCGCAAGGACGGCTTTCGACATGTTGTACGCTCTGTATCCCGAACCGCCGAGTCTTATCAGCTACGATAATGGGTGGGTGATCCCGTCCTGTGCATGCTACTGACAAGAGGGAGTGCCATGCATTGTGACCGGGAGTGAAGAAAGGGGAAGGGTCCGGCATTGACGCGAGGGAGGTAGAGAAGGGGCTGCATTGCAATGCTATGGGAGGGATGGGAGGGTGAACGGCTGCGGTGCAGTGGAAGGGTCTGTGGTTGAGACCCCGGAAAGGGGGCTGGGCTGTGGGGGGGGGGGGGGGGGGGAGTTCAGAATAGTAACAATTCATACTTGAAGTAAGTTAATTACTTAAAGTAACAATGGTATACTTCAAGTATACCATATTCCGTCCCGACGATGGACTTTGCAAGTAATCTCTCTGGACATATGAAGATAAACTGTACTTGAAGTATCGACAATTGTCCACATAAAGCATACTTCAGGAATAAAAACCTACAAACTGGCCGGCACCGTGCTTACTTTCTTGATGACTTTGCCCACAGGTGCAACCTTCACCACTTTGTTTTGAATCGCGAGCCGCTACACTTCCGGGACACCGAGTTCGTGATTGACGAGTTTCACGCAAATTCCCACAAGGAGTGCAGTATAAATTACAACACGAGCCAATTCAGGTCGTACGCCCAGAACTTTTCACTGTGTGAGCAAAAGAACAGGGCGCTAGCTGCCCTCTGCACGCCGTTCTCGCACATGGACCAAATCGCCTTTTTAGAGCTATGTCGGTTCAAATTGGCTGCCATGAATTTGTATCAACTGGAGCGCAACGGTGGAAAATCAAACAAGGTGTTTTGGAGGCCAGTCCTCAGTTTTAAACTGCCGCCGACCGCAAGTGACAGCGACAGTGATAGTGAGGTTGAGGCGATTTGATCCATCGTGCGTGCATTGTGAGATTAGTTAGCATTTCCAA
Source organism: Convolutriloba macropyga (assembly GCF_964194025.1). NCBI lineage: Eukaryota > Metazoa > Xenacoelomorpha > Acoela > Convolutidae > Convolutriloba > Convolutriloba macropyga. The sequence continues at coordinate 5,048 of NW_027451401.1, forward strand.
GATTTAGCTTGGATGCATACCTCAGATATCCAACTGTAATCGTTGTGTTATGAGATATACATACCTGAAGTATGCATCAGCATATGTATGTAATCCGAAGGTGGGCAACCCATGAACTCATGGATGTGTCATATTTGGAGTATAATCTGACATCAATATTGGACGCACAACATCCCGAATCAAGACTTGTGAAGTATTCTTCTGGAAGCTCATATATCCACTAATACATCCCTGAATTTAGGTGTCTCTCGCTGTAATTGAACGCCAGGCGTGGAACTATACACTATGTCCATATCAGGACGAACCGTGGATACTATACAATAATTTATATCCAGGATATATTTATGCATATTTGTTGAGGATAAACTTCAACAGTATTGTATATCCTAGATATATATTTTGCATTCTCCTCTCACAACCGCTCGTCAACGGCCACATGCTACCTTCCGACGTTGTTTCATGGCATTCTTGCAACATCTTGGATGACATGCACGCCTCAAAGGGTGCTGAACCGGTAAAACTGGGAGTTTTCGTTCTTGAAACTGCACTTGTGACTATTTCTGGAAAACACAAAAGCAGCCTAGCCGGGGAGAGCGGTTGTGCAGAGAAAATCGTTGCTAACCATATCAAAAGACCAATGTAGTCGTATAATCAGCTGAATGATTAGTTGTATCGCTGCTTCGAGTCTTTTTATATTATATGCGCATTGAGGAGGCTGGGCATTGGCATGTGAGACCGGGAACCACACTATATATGTCTTCAAACATTGATGTTGACAAATTCATACCTCAAGCATAATATTTGTCTGCATGAAAGCAACAATTCAAGTGTATGTTTTTTATATCCAAGATATGAATCCGAAATCGAGATATCCTTACTGCATGTACGAATGCGAATACTTGTCGGCTTTCGCGCCCTGCTATATACGTGTCGACAGTATACCTGTGACGGTCAGTAGTATCATGAGCACTGGTCTTATTATTATCATTGTTTCTGTATCCAAGAAAATTCAATCAAGGTTAACTGCTACCCTGCAAACGTGATCCATTGCCGCCCGGCGGCGTATCGACTTCTCTGTTATACACCAGGTATAAGATCTATGGCCGATGCTAGGTTTGCGCCGCGAGCTGCGAATGGGTATAACCAGGCACAACACGGCCAAACCGCACACTTTGTCCTGACTTGCCATCATCATGGGGATCGGAACTAGAAACAAGCCTGCGCCGGCATCTCCGGTGGCATCTGAGCCGGAGCCGGAGCCGGAGCCGGAGCCCAGTCCCAAGCCCAAGGCTACTCCCCGGAAGAAGAAGCGCTCCGCCAACCAGCTCGACGATCAGGCCCAATCGAAGACGCCGGAGAGCAACAAGGGCAGGAAGAAGAACCCCGAGACCGGGATGCAGGCCCTCTCCGATGCTGCTGCAGCTAAGGAGGCCGGAGTGAAGGCCGGCCAGGCTCAGGGTGGCAAGAAGGCTTCGGAGAAGAAGGATGCGGGCCAGAAGGCGGCCGGCAAGAAGGCGGCCGTCAAGAAGCAGGCCGAGAAGATCAAGAAGACCGTCGTCAAGTGGGTGGTCCAGTACCCCCTTTGGAAGCGGCTCCCCCCCGGACAGGTATGATCACGCACACTCTGCCCCTCACAATACTGTTTTGCCCTCTCTTGGCACCTCCCTTTTTCGACTGATCCCCACCCGCGCCCCGTTCCTCTCAGCACCAGTTGATGCACGCCGGATCGCTCCTAGGCCTGGACGTCCACGGCCACCGGGTCGCGAAGGGCAAGCGGCTACAAGGCCGGTGCTGCGAGTGCTACGGGGAGGAGCGACACAAGCGATTGACCGGGTGCTTCTGCCTCTGCGGAGAAAACCCGCTTCTCGTGTCCGGCGCCAAGAGGGGTGCCGTGAAGTGGATTTGCATCCGCCCAAACCCACGCACCGGGCAGTACGACTGCCTGGCTCGGCACTTCCACATCTGTGGACAGCCGCAGCTGGTCCCATCTGACTCAGAGCTGGACGGGGAGAGTTCGGAGGAGGAGACACAGGAGAACACTTCAGGTGATGATGAAGATGATGATGAAGAGGAGGACTCCTAGGAGGCCAAGGAGGAGGATGGCTAGGGGAGGTGTAGGACTAGTTCAAGAGGCCACCGCCTGTGGAACGGCCTGTCTGGTTGTTAGTAGATACCTGTTGTAATCAGGTCTTTGCAAGGCCCAACCTTTGATCCATCTCGGGGAATTACTGTGCGTTGTGCCACATACGCATGAGCCACGACTCCCCCCCCCCCCCCCCCCCCGCCAGGTGCTCGCACAGAGCGTTGAGCACACACACCACCACAACCGCTAGTGCCAGTCCATGCAACAGTCTGTCCATGTACTTTTGTGCCAATACAACCCCCAGTTGTATGTAAATGTAGGGCCGCACTTGCTAAAATGTGTGTTGTTTGCTAACGCATTCACCAACCTCATGGCGAACTAGTCGTCTGTGGATGCGTTGCTGTGCACAGAATGAGTTGCTGTGCACAGGATAGGGCGGTCTGACGTGCAAATGCAGAATAGGAGAAAGTCCATTGTAAGAAATGATTTACATTGCAGTCTATCCCCTTGCCATGCATTGGCGCATGAACGCTAGCTGCCATGCTGAAATTTGTGGGCATGCTGCCCGCATCAGCTGGCTACACACCCACGTGCAAACTGCCTTAGCATAGGTGCTCCTCTGTGACCTAGCCCCCAGACACGGCAGTCTGGCTGAGGTTTCAGCGAGCGAATGTTGGATGCAGGGAACAAAATGAGACTTAAAGAGAGAGAGGTCTAAGGGCTGCACAATCTGGTATAGATCCAGCTCACTAGCGTGCAGCACAATGTCAGCTCTAGCTGCCCCCGGCAAGTGCGGGGCTGCATGCTGCTGCTGGCCAGCTTGCTGGTGTGGAGCAGCAGCCTGTCTGTCACCACCCAGCACTGCCGGCGTAGGGGAGCCTGCCAGGCCTGGCCGCTGCTGGGTTGCGGGCTGCTGGTGCATCTGGCTGGCTGGCTGGCTGGCATCATGGCTGTCGCCTCCCAGCACGGGTGGAACAGGGGAGCCTCCCAGCCCATGTTGCTCCTGCTGCTGCTCCTGGGGTGCCGGCTGATGCTCGCTGGCTGGCTGCTCCAGGGCAGCATCTTGGCTGCCAACCCCTAGAACCGGTGGGGCAGGGGAGCCTGCCAGGCCTTGATCCTGCTGGGGTGCCGGTGGCATCTGCTGGCTGGCTGGATGCTGGGGCGGGGCATCGTGCTGCTGGCGGGGGAGGCGCAGCATTATAAAAGCGTCACCTGTTTAGAAAAAGGGGGCGATGCAAGCCGTGGACATAAAGTGAGGAAGCCAGATTGCGGTGGTGGCAAATTCTTTCTGTGAGGGGGGGGGGGGGGGTCAGTGAGCATACTATGTGGGGGTCTTACCTTCGTCACTGACTTGGCATCTCTCTACAAGGCCTGACACAAAAGCGATTGCCTGTGTCTGCGGGTCCTCAGGCAAGTGAAGAGGGGGCAAAGTCCTGTCTTCACCTATACGGTACTGTCAGGGGTAACTGCAGTGTCAGTGCGGGAGCGCGTCACACGAGCAGGACTTTTTACAGACCGCGAGCTTATGCAGGCTTTTGAGCCTAAACAGCCTGGGGATGAAATCCTCAAGGGCTGGGCTGCAGCGTTTTTAGCATCAGTTAGCATCTGCTAACATCTGGTTAGCATCTGCTAACATCTGGTTAGCATCTGATAACATCAGGTTAGCATCTGATAACATCAGATAGCATCTGCTAAACATCAGTTTAGCATCTGCTACACATCAGTTTAGCATCTGCTAGCATCAGCTTAGCATCTGTTAGCATCTGCAGGGCACCTAAGGCCGGGTACCTAGCTAGGTACCCTGTAGCTAAGGTGGCGCCTAATATCTTAGACCATCTTAGGGGGTGATTATCTACCCTCCTATTTAATGGTATAGAGGCCGGCTAGGGTCTGTGTACCCTACTTAGGGTACCACAGCCTGGCTGCAGGGTACTCAGGTGTCTGGGTAGCCCAGGGTATCATTAGGGTAAAGTCAGGGTCTGATCAGCCCTAGGGACAGAGACCCTAATAGAGAGCCCACCTGGCCACAATTTCTGATTTTCCTGTGTGTATTTTTAGATATAACCGAACGCACAGCCTGTTGGAGGCTGTCGTTCGCTTGAGTTCTCAGCATGGAGTTGCTCACACAGGTGTGAGGTCACCTATAGAGAGAGTTTGACCAAGTCGAGTGGTTCTCTCTCAGTGTTTCCACGAATCACAGTGTAAAAGCTTGTGTAGGGAAGCCTGTGACTGTGTTTTGGCGCAGGGACGGCGTGCTGCGGCCTCTACAGCCTGGCCCGCGTCCCTAAGCACCCTGGTGTCGGCGGACACAGTGTGTGCCAGTTGGCTACGAGTTTGGCCAGCTAAAACCGCCATTCAGTCCGATTTTAGAGCGATTCGCGAGCTCGCACTTCACAGTGCAATAGTGAACGATCCTCGACGCGATTCCCTCGCGTCGTGCTAGCCGATTTTGCCTAGAGGAGGCCGTTTTTGTCTTCTCAAGCGAACGAGGACTGCAGCCTAGTGGAGTTTGGAAGCGATAGGACGCGCAAACCTTCAGTGTTTCGACACAACAGGGGACCCAGGAGAGCCACCGAGGAGCTGGTGTCAGCGGTGACGGTTGATACCACCACAGTGGTGAGCTCGTACCCCAGGTTTGATCAGCAAAGCCTTTTGGAAAGGGGGTATCCACTCCCCTCCATAAGCCACTGCACGTGCGACTCGAAGCCGTGCGGTGTTTCTCACTTTTCGGACCCGTGCGCGGAGGCACAGTGATAGCCGGTTGCTCAGCAGAGCGCCTGAACCGGGCACCGCCATACCGCCCTGTGTTAGTGGGTGTGACCCCCAGAGGAACAGCCTGAGGGGGCGCTGGAGTCTGTGGGCAACGTGGAGTCAGCCGACCGGGCTCCCACAGGCCGCACATCACACAGCAGGCGTAGTGGGTGGGGTGGCCGCGGGGAAGGTAGTGCTCCCGGTGAGCTGTGTCGGTCAGGGTGAGAAAAGTAGCCCTTGTTAGGGTTACTGCTGAGAAGCGATTAGCATGGCGGAAAGCCGACGGACGGGTGCAGCCCCAAGACCGGGGAATGGTGACGGCGAGGAAGCGGTCGGGTCACATGATGGGTCGGTGGCCAGCATCATGGCTTCCCTCAGTGGTGCAGGCGGTGGCAGCAGCCGCTCACTGCAGTACGTCACTAAAACTGTGGAGACAGACTGCCCCATGTATGTGGGACTCGGTGAGAACCACATGGAGTTCAAGAAGTGGTATAAGACACGGTTCACTCCCCGTGTGTGGGATCCAGTGTACCAGTCTGGCATACGGAAGCGGGAGTCAAAACTGCTGCAGCAGAGGATCACAGCTCTGACAGCGCTCCAACGGAGGCGGAAACCGGACGATGACGGACCGCGCCCACCTCTGGAGATTGACCCTGCCACGATGCAGATGATGGAACAGCTGGCAGACACTGAGCTGCCGACTGTGGATGACAGATTTGAGTTGCTCGTGAAGTACGTGCACGAGACAGCAGGCATGAAGGAGTCCATTCTGGAGGACATCACTGACCAGGGGCTGACTGGTCAGGCCAAGCTGGACTACTTCATCGACAAGATGGAGGCGTCTACTTCTCCTGTGGCTTTGCAGAAGGCCATGTGGATGGGCATACAGCGGCAAGGGCTGATGGAACAGCCGGCGGCGTACGCCACCCGCTTCCGTAAGGCAGCCGACCACTGTGGCCGGAGCAAGGCGGACATCAACGAGAAGTTCATGACGACACTGTTGGCGCCGTGGGATACTGAGCCAGCGTTGAAAGGCTTCAAGGCTCAGGTGGAGGGCAAGCACGTAGTGCAGATTCAGGATGATGAAGCCCTCCACATGGTAGCCATGGCTGAGACAGCTTTCAGCTTTGAGAAAATGGTGATCCAGAGGACAGTCATTCAGATGGAAAGGGACGGAGGCCTGACGCCAGCTACGCCCAAGGACCAGACTGCCAAAGGCAAGGCTAAGGCCAGGGACGGTACAGCTGAGGGAGGTGGCAGCCAGGATATGGCAGCCCAGTTGGACCTTCCGTTCAAGAAGATCAGGGGACGCAACTATCGAGCGTGTGCCAAGTGCTATGTGGTGCAGGACAAGACAGCCTGGCACCCACCCAGCAAATGTCCTGTGGAGAAGCGCGAACAGCCAAGCGCAGGCACTGCACTGCAGGGCAAGACCCTGTATGGACAGAAGCAAGAGTTTATTGCTTCAATTGTGACCAGCCTGGTCATTCCTACAAACAGTGCAATCAGCCCATCAGGAGCGAGAAGCTGAAGGCAGCACAGCAGGCGTGGCTCGACAGGAAAACGCAGCGCGACAAGGGCAAGGGGCAGAACCCATACGTGCCCCGCGCTGGAACGTCAATGATGGCAGCTGCCGAGCAGTCAGCCAGCGACCAGCAGGACGGGTCGCAGGACACAGCGCAGGTCATGATGGCCACGCTGGTGAAGGAAATGCAGCAGCTCACAGCTGCTCTCAGCCCCAAGAAACCAGACGGTGAACAGAAGTCATCCGGCCGCGCGTTCATGGCACAGGTTCAGCCAGCATCATGGCTGCCAGCAGCTGAGGCAGAAGATGGTTTTGCCTTCGCGGACAGTTATTCCAGTGATGACAATGGGATGGGCCTACTGGGGTCCCATTCAGCCAGCATCAGGCGCAGAGTTACGCCAATCGGACTGGTGCCCGCTGCGATGACAGTGACAACAAGAGGAAGCCGGCGGGTACAGCCTACGCCACCGGCTCAGCCACCAGTCCCAGCCAGCGCGAGGCGTCAGGCGCGCATGCGGGCTGAGGACCATGATGAGACCAGGGCCCTGAGAAACCGTTTACCCCCAGGGATGGTGAATCCCAGGGATGTGGCTGCCCGGACGTCAGCAGAGGCAGCATTGGTTGACACTGGATCAGATGACCACAGCGACATGGTCATGCGAGTGGCACAGCTGGTGTCACTCCTGCGCACGGCCCTGGCGCACACCAAGTTTGGCGCGCTGCCCACCGAGTTGGTCGCGGACCACAGCCAGGAAGGGGCTGAAGCATGGGAACGAGCGCGGGCAGCCGCGCTGTCTGGGGCCCAGCACGATGGCCAGGACCCGCGCAGTGTCGCCTGGCACTGTGCGATCCAGAAGGCAGTATCTGTATGGCTGGCCCAGGCGAAACTCGAGTGGCGCGACCTGATCCGCATTGACCTGCGAGCGGTGTTCAGGGAGGCAGTCCTGGCAACATTTGGCAGCAGAGCAGCACAGTATTTGGCTGCGCCTACAGTTTATGGCTTGCCGCCTCAGCCAGAGGGGCAGCTGCTGTTCGGCGCCGATCTGTGTGGTATGTTTGCCAGAATCCCGTTACCGCCACCGCCCAAAGACAGTCAGTCTCAAGAAGACGGGCCCGAGGGGCTGCAGTCCCAGAGTACAGCAGCCCAGCCTGTGACTGACAGACCCATCCAGACGTTGGAGGAGCACCGAGAGGCCCGTGCTGAGTGGCAAAAATCTGTCAGATGGCAGACCCGGCGTCCAGTGGCAATGCTGGATGGAGCGACAGCCAACATCACTGTCAACGGCCAGGCCGTGAAGCAAGTGGTGCTGGATTTGGGAGCTAATGAGCCCATGACTCATCAGCGGCTCATCCAGACGTTAAAGGCTGACGTCAATCCCAACGGTCGCAGAATTGTGGGTATCACTGGTGCACCGCACATGATGCCCCGCACAGTGGACCCACTGACAGTGGCACTGTTTCCCGATGACAGCGACAAGGAGGCGCTGGCCTCAGATCGCATGATGGTTATGCAGGGCGACGCGCTACCTGATTTGCTGTTGGATTGTGAGATGATGGCTCAGCTGGGCATCATCGTGGACCCAGCCAGCTGGACAGCCACATTTCAGGGCCGCCCATATCAAGAGCCGCCAAAGCCAGTGGTGCTGCCACTGGTCAGGCCCACACAGGCCCAGCTGGCAGCCCTTGCAGAGGTGCAAGCCGGCCGGACGTGGCCTGAGTCTTGGGTTACGGAAGAGGCCCCCGACGGAGAGATCGTTATCCCTCCCCTCATTTCAGACTTCCAGGGGCTGTGCTTGACAGCGGCAGCCGACCAGTCCAACTTCAGCACTGCTGATGAAGTTGGGGGGGGGAGTGGCACGGCAGAGGCCCACAGATCAACCCCAGATTTTTCTTCTTTTTCACATGCCACTGTGGAGGGGACGCATGCCCAGCAGGCAGCCCTCATGGGGCTGAGCAGGCAGCGGATTGGCCCCGCAGGACCAGAGGACCAATACGTAGCGGTTTGGGGGGGGGACCCTGAGACAGTCAGCCAGAATCCCTTTCCCGCAGACATGCCCTACCGACAGGTCTATACAGCCTTATTCGAGGCTATGGAGGAGACGTCAGATGGAGGAGACATCGAAGGGGATGGAATAGTGCTGACAGGAAAGCACGCCAAGTTTCCCAGGCAGTTTTCTGAGGCTGACCTGGATGCCATCCCCGCCCTACCTCACACAGACCCGGACAGACTGTTCGTGATGGACCTGGAGGCACTGCAAGGGCGGCGGTATGGAGGCATGAGCGCTCTATACCTGTGCGCCGGTGTGCTGACATCGATGGTGATGGACGTGACAGAGGGCATGCACTTGAAGGCAGCCCGCGTCTTGGAGAGGAATCCCAGGCGCAGAGCCCAGGCTGAGAGGGTGTTGCGGCAGCTGCACCTCCATTATCCTGAGCGTGTCCCGCAGAGAGCCATCGACCGGGCCTTCACGTGGGCAGATTCTATTGATCATGATGGCTACATGGTGGACGGTAGCCTCCTGTTCAAGGAGTTCGGGGCTGACTGTGAGCTGTTAGTCCATCTGGAGGCAGGGTGCCAGGGCCACTCAGCCCTGGGGCCCAAGAATGGGTTCAACCACCCAGAATCTGGCTCGCTGGTCCAGATGGCAGCAGCTTTGTCAGACCTTCAGATGATTTTGGCCAAGAAGCGAGGGCTGCGTGACTGGACAGCAGCAGCAGCTCAGTTTGGCTACATCATGGAAAACGTGCCAGGCCCACGCCGGGAATCAGATCACACGAAGGAGACGCTGATGGCCCGGGAGTTCATGGACAGAGTCTTCGGCAGGCCAGTTTATCATGACCCTGCCACATGCGGGGATTTGGCCAGCAGAAACGCTAAATGGTGGAGCAACCTCTTCACCAGGGAATTTTATGAGGCACACGAGCCGATGTTCCGGCAAGGACCCTACGCCAGCCTATCAGTGGTGGTGCGGGAGCTCACGGGAGGCAGGCTCAAACCTCAGACAGTCAAGACCAAGAGACAGTTGCTGGGCGGGCTCAACGTTGTGGGCGAGGAGGCCCGTGTTCTCAGCAAGTTTGTCAGCCGACCCACGACAGTGAACCAACGGCTGGCTAAGGACGGCACGCCAGGGCAAGGAATGCTGGAGGTGGTCGGCAGTGACCCACCAGCCTATGTTCCCTGCCCGGCAAACGTGAGGATCAAGTGTCAGCGCTTCTGGCCCCCACAGCTGGAGTGTCTGAAGGACATTACAGATGAAACTGAGCTCATCCGGATTGTTGGGAACGTATGTGCCCCGACATCGCTGAGGGTGATGCTCAGGATGGGCGTAGGCTACGCAGCCTTTGTCCGGCAGCAGGCCGAGCTGGCAGGCCAGCATGCTGAGCTGGACCAGGTTCAGCCGAGCAGCAAGCCAATGGAAGACAACAAGGCTGCAATGCATCGGGCAATGGACCGGGCAGCAGCCGATGAGACTTCCATGCTCACCGCGCTGGAGCGGGAGTATGTGGCAACTGAGGCCGCACAGCAGCGTGGCTGCAGAGACGCAGGGCTGGTGCCCAAACCCAGGGTGGTGAGGCTGGCCCTCACCACAGCAAACCAGAAGAAGGCTCAGACGGATGCCCGAATTCTGCATGCCAAGGCTGAGAAGGCTGCAGAAGTGAGGCGTAAGGCTGCTGACAAGATGCAAGGGGCCCGCGCCAGGATGGAGCGGCAGAAGGCCCCTGCAAGGACCAAGACAACCCTCAGCAGCAGCAGCCGGGCACACAACACTGTCAGCGCTGTGGTCATGCTGCTGTTGGTGGCAGCGATGTGGGGCCCGGCCGCTTACAGGGCTGCCATGGCCTCAGGCAGCCAAGCAGGGTTGGCCGCGGGAGCAGGGTTCTACTTGTCAGGGGACCTGTTGATTGATTCACCAGGCTACCCTGACTGGCCAGGAGGTGCTGGGCCAGCCCAGGACCGGACCGCAATGGACGCCCGCTACCGTGAGGCAGCTGAGCCAGGCCAATGTTTATACAATTTGGCCAACAGGAGGGCCACCGGCAAGGCAGATGAAGTCTGCAGTGTGCCGAGCAAGCTGCGCTCAGCCAAGGACGGCAGTTCTCATGAGTGGCAGCTGGGCGCCTCGTTCCAGCGAAAGAAGGAATTCGCAGAGATGATGGACAGCAAGCCTGAGTGGTTTGCATGGGGCCTTAAGGACCTGCGAGAAGTCAAGGGAGTTGAATATTCAGTTTCACTCTCAGACCCCCGACCTATCTTTGCGAGACAGTATCATCTGGCCCACCGCGAGTCAGAATTTGCTGAGAACTGGGTGCAGGAATTGGAGGATGCCGGGCTGGTGCGGGAAGTGGAATCCCCGTATGCAGCCCCGGTAGTCGTGGCCCCAAAGAAGGACGAGTCTGGCGCCTGGACTGACCTGAGGTATGCGATAGACTACCGCCGCCTCAATGCAGTCACAATCCGGGATCAGTATCCAACCCCCGTGCCAGAGGAGATACTCGCCAAGATGGAGGGGGCAACTTTGTTTTCCAGTATGGACGCTCAGAAGGCGTTCCACCAAGTCCCTGTTGCTGCAGACACTCAGCCGCTACTAGCCTTCCATGCTGGCGGGCGGCTGATGACTTGGAATCGTATGCCATTCGGAGGTAAAAACTCTGTGGCATGTTGGCAGCGCGTGGTGGACGAGGCATTGGCAGGGCTCAGTTTTGCTCAGGCCTTTGCCGACGACATCGTTGTCTGGTCAGGCAGCGATGAGCAGGAACACATGCGCAGAGTGCGAGTCGTGATGGAGCGGCTGCACGCAAAGGGGGTGCAGATTTCACCCAAGAAGTGCAAGCTGGGGATGAAAAAGCTGGAGTTCCTGGGACATGTGGTGTCCGGCGAGGGTGTGGAGCCGATGTGGGACAAAATCGAGGCCATCGTAAAACTGCCCAGGCCGACCAGCGCGTCAGAGGTGCGGTCGTTCATCGGCATGGCCACGTATTACTGCAAGTTCCTGGACCACTACTCTCATGTGAAGAGGCCCCTCACTGAGCTCACCAAAAAGGAGACCGCGTGGGTCTGGGGTGAGGCCCAGGAGCTGGCATTTCAGCAAATTAAGGAGATGCTGCTGGCGCCGCCGGTGCTACGGAACCCAGACTGGAACCGGCCGTTCATCCTACACACAGACTGGTCCAAGGCTGGGGTGGGAGCATGCCTCAGCCAGATTGACGATGATGGACAGGAATATGCTGTGGCTTTTGCCTCTCGGATGAACTCGAGAGCTGAGTCGGCATTTTCTTCATACGAAGGTGAGGTGTCTGCAGTAGTATATGCTGTGCAGCGTTTCAGGTATTACCTGTGGGGACAGCCCTTCAAACTGATTACGGACTGCAAAGCGATGCAGTGGCTCACTACCACTGCAAAATTGAGGAGTAAATTGGCCAGATGGTCGTTGATTCTGGCTGAGTACGATTTTGAGATAGTTCACAGAGCGGGAAAAGACAACACTGTGCCAGACCTGCTGAGCAGGCAGCCAACGGAGGATCCGACAAGCCATGGACGTGTCGTGGGGATAGCATTTCATGCAGCCCGGCGCCCAGTGATCCAGCAACAGGCAATGGATTTCCTAGGCAGCCAGTGGGCAGCCCCAGTGGCAGCAGGATGGCTGGCCGGCTACCTGGAGGACGGCAGCAGCACCAGGTTCGACCCGTGGACTGACCCGGAGGCAGAATTATTCCTGCGGGGTGAACTGTCGCGTGGACAAGTCCCGCCCGCCAGGTGGGCAACGTTGCAGAGAAAGTGCAGCAAATACATGGTTCGAGAAGGCCGTATATGGTACAGAACGGCTGATGGACGGCTGATGGAGGTCCCGCCACCAGATCAGAGGAGTGCAGTGGTGCTCAGGGTGCACGAGGAGAACGGGCACCTAGGACGGGACCGGACACACGCCATGGTCACTCAACGCTATACGTGGCCAGGCATGTGGAAGACGGTAGCGGAGACGCTGAAGACATGCTCGCAGTGCGACCGTGTGAGGGCGTCGTTCAACACCCAGGTGGACGTATTGAAACCCCTGCCGCTGATGGGGTTGTTTTACCGTTTTCACTTGGATGCTGCTGTCAATCTCCCGGTGTCAGCCGACGGCACACAGCATGTGCTCATTATTGTGGAGGCATTCAGCAAATGGATTGACCTGGTGCCTCTAAAGGAGCTCATTGCTGAGGCTGTGGCTGCAGCCTTCAAGGAGAGGGTTCTGGCCAGGTTCGGGAGGCCGGTGGAAGTGACGACAGACAACGGAGCTGAGTACAAGGCTGAGTTTCATCAGCTGTGTGGGGAACTGGGCATTGATCACCGACTGATCACGCCTGGCCACCCAGAAGCAAATGGGATGGCTGAGAGGATCGTCGGCGTGATGAAAAAGGCACTACGAAAGTATGTGTTGACTCAAGGAGTGTCAGCGTGGCCGTCGAAGCTGCCGACCATTGAGTTCGGTTACCGGACCACCCCACAGCGTGCGACAGGCTTCAGCCCATACTTCCTGCTGTATGGCCGCCATCCTACATACCCGCCACAAGCTCAAGCCCTCCTGGATGGAAACACATTTGATGTGGAAAATGAAGAAGTGATGTTACAGCTGATTACAACCCGGGCTGCCATACTGCGAGAAACTATGCCGCTGGCGTTTGAGCGGGCAGCCATCGCGCAGCACAAGAATGCTGTGCGGTATCAGCGCGTGCGTCGGCGAGACCTGCCCCCGCGACAGCATCGCTTCAAGGTCGGTGACTACGTTTATGTATCACAGCGGCCGATAAATTCACTGGACGTGAAAACTACCCGGACTATTCTGCGAGTGCGCGCTGTGAAGCCGCAAGGTGTCTTGGAATTGGAAGGGGCAGATGGCAGCACAACGAATGTGCGCATGGAAATGTGCGCGCCCTGCCACATACCCAACCTGGTCACTGATGAGCTTGGAGTGCCAGCCGACCTGGCGTGCAGCGTATGCGCCAGCCCGTCAATGGCCGATCCCATGCTGTTATGCGATCGGTGTGATCGCGGCTATCATCTTCACTGTCTCACCCCGCCACTGGAGCGTGTGCCAGCTGGGCAGTGGTGCTGCCCCCAGTGTCAGCCCGTGGCGCCCCGCAGGCTGGAGCTGGAGCAGTGATCAACAGCATGCAATGACAGACGCAGATTTAGATATTATTTTCCTTTAATTGTCAGCCGTGGGCCGTTGCAGATGCCTGGGCCTTCTGGCCTGGCATCTGGGGGGGGGAATGGACCTTATCTCCTACAGGGAGGCCCCTCTGGCACGGCCAGCAGCTTAACACGCCGACAGCTGTCAGGGGTAACTGCAGTGTCAGTGCGGGAGCGCGTCACACGAGCAGGACTTTTTACAGACCGCGAGCTTATGCAGGCTTTTGAGCCTAAACAGCCTGGGGATGAAATCCTCAAGGGCTGGGCTGCAGCGTTTTTAGCATCAGTTAGCATCTGCTAACATCTGGTTAGCATCTGCTAACATCTGGTTAGCATCTGATAACATCAGGTTAGCATCTGATAACATCAGATAGCATCTGCTAAACATCAGTTTAGCATCTGCTACACATCAGTTTAGCATCTGCTAGCATCAGCTTAGCATCTGTTAGCATCTGCAGGGCACCTAAGGCCGGGTACCTAGCTAGGTACCCTGTAGCTAAGGTGGCGCCTAATATCTTAGACCATCTTAGGGGGTGATTATCTTACCCTCCTATTTAATGGTATAGAGGCCGGCTAGGGTCTGTGTACCCTACTTAGGGTACCACAGCCTGGCTGCAGGGTACTCAGGTGTCTGGGTAGCCCAGGGTATCATTAGGGTAAAGTCAGGGTCTGATCAGCCCTAGGGACAGAGACCCTAATAGAGAGCCCACCTGGCCACAATTTCTGATTTTCCTGTGTGTATTTTTAGATATAACCGAACGCACAGCCTGTTGGAGGCTGTCGTTCGCTTGAGTTCTCAGCATGGAGTTGCTCACACAGGTGTGAGGTCACCTATAGAGAGAGTTTGACCAAGTCGAGTGGTTCTCTCTCAGTGTTTCCACGAATCACAGTGTAAAAGCTTGTGTAGGGAAGCCTGTGACTGTGTTTTGGCGCAGGGACGGCGTGCTGCGGCCTCTACAGCCTGGCCCGCGTCCCTAAGCACCCTGGTGTCGGCGGACACAGTGTGTGCCAGTTGGCTACGAGTTTGGCCAGCTAAAACCGCCATTCAGTCCGATTTTAGAGCGATTCGCGAGCTCGCACTTCACAGTGCAATAGTGAACGATCCTCGACGCGATTCCCTCGCGTCGTGCTAGCCGATTTTGCCTAGAGGAGGCCGTTTTTGTCTTCTAATGGACCTTATCTCCTACAGGGAGGCCCCTCTGGCACGGCCAGCAGCTTAACACGCCGACAGTACCATGTTACAGGAGTTCGGGGAGTGAGGGAGAGGGGAGGGCAGTGCAGGGCAGCACAGTGCAGTGCAGTGGGACGGCAGGGAGGGCGAGGGGGGCTGGAGTGCATGGGTGGTGCAGTGCTGTGTGATGCAATGCAGTGGGACGGCAGGGAGGGAGAGGGGGGGGCAGTGCAGGGCAGCACAGTGCAGTGCAGTGGGATCGCAGGGAGGGCGAGCGGGCTGCAGTGCATGGGTGGTGCAGTGCTGTGTGACGCAATGCAGTGGGACGGCAGGGAGGGAGAGGGGAGGGCAGTGCAGGGCAGCACAGTGCAGTGCAGTGGGATCGCAGGGAGGGCGAGCGGGCTGCAGTGCATGGGTGGTGCAGTGCTGTGTGACGCAATGCAGTGGGACGGCAGGGAGGGAGAGGGGGGGGCAGTGCAGGGCAGCACCGTGCAGTGCAGTGGGATCGCAGGGAGGGCGAGCGGGCTGCAGTGCATGGGTGGTGCAGTGCTGTGTGACGCAATGCAGTGGGACGGCAGGGAGGGAGAGGGGGGGGCAGTGCAGGGCAGCACAGTGCAGTGCAGTGGGATCGCAGGGAGGGCGAGCGGGCTGCAGTGCATGGGTGGTGCAGTGCTGTGTGACGCAATGCAGTGGGACGGCAGGGAGGGAGAGGGGGGGCAGTGCAGGGCAGCACCGTGCAGTGCAGTGGGATCGCAGGGAGGGCGAGCGGGCTGCAGTGCATGGGTGGTGCAGTGCTGTGTGACGCAATGCAGTGGGACGGCAGGGAGAGAGAGGGGGCGGCATTGCAACCAAGCGGCAAGGAGGGACAGGGGGCTGCAGTGCAGAGTGGTGCAGAGCTGTGTGTGTCGCATGAGTGCAGTGGGACGGAAGGGAGGGAGAGGGGGCTGCAGTGCAGGGTAGCGCAGTGGGATCGCGCAGAGAAAGAGGGTGGTGCAGTGCAATGGGAAGGTATGGGAGGGGGGCTGCAGTGCAGTGCAGTGCTGTGCTGTGCTGTGGGATGTGGGTGTGGGACAAAGGGTTGCAGTGCAGGACTGCAGCGGGATAGGGGCTGGCGGGGCAGTGGGACGGGACGGGAGGGAAATGTGCTTACCTGTATGAAGATCCAGGTAGGCGCTCCTCAAATCCTGCAGCAGGCGTTGCAGTCCCTCCACCAGCGGCCCCTTCATTTGACGCTGGCCACTCGGCCTGTCGGCCTCCTTCCTTGCAAGGCGCTGCAGCTCCTGGTACCTGTCTGGCAGTCCTTGGAAGACCTCCAACAGATGCTGAATCTGTTGGAAAGTCTGTCTCCGGATGTCTGCACAGCGCCGCCAGGTGTCAGGGCTTAGGGTGGGCACCTTGCATACAAAAAGTCAAGTGTTAGGCACGGTGGGCTGGCCGTTACCTGCAAAGGGCGTCACCATCAATTCCATTATCCTCGCGCCATCCGGGCTCCTCAGCACCGTCAAAAGGCTTGCTAGAGGGATGGCAGGGCGGCATTCAGGTTCCACGGGCTGTGGGGCCTGTGGATCCGGCATGTGCCGGGCATCTGGGGGGCCAGTGGAGGCCGTGCAGGTCAGTTCTATTGGCAACAGCACACCATGTGGGCCGGGGGGAAGGGGGGGGGGGGGGGGGGGGGGGATGTAGGGGGAATCACCTTCGTCGCCGACCACCCCACGAACCAAACGGGCTGCCATAGCCCGATGCCAGTGTTCGGTCAGTTGGGTCTGCTGATCGTCGCTGACCAGCACCTTCGCTGATGCTAACTGGTCGACGAGCGTCCGGGTGTCCTGGGAGCCCAACCAACGGATCGCCCAGGTATAAGCACGCTCCAGGTCGGCCAGCTCCATCTGAGAGGCTCTCTGCGGAACCAAATCCTTGGGCCACGAGCTGTAGGAAGCTCCGGTGACCGTGGAGGTCATCCCCCGCAGCTGCTCCGCCGAGGTCCGCTGCAGGAAGCTTCTGCTAGCACCGTGCGGGAGGGCCAACCGGAGCAGCTCTGCAGTGACGAGCCGCTGTGTTCGCTCCCCTCCCACGATGTCGGAGAACCTGACAGGATCCTCCAGTGGAATACGGCGGCTCATGTAGTCCTGAAGATGCTGCAGGCCTCGCTGGTACTCCATAAATATCGGGCCCTTGTTCCGCAGGTCCAGGTCCCCGCTCCAGGGTCAGTAAACCCGGTGTGGAGTGGACTTGCAGCCACTCCCGGGACGGGTCGATAACCAGCGTCAGGCTCTCCACACCAGCCCGGCTATGGAGAGAGTTCATCCCTCTCCTGATCTTGTCGAACCCCTCCCTGATGAAGGGGTTCCGCTTTCTGTCGTCTTCCTGAAATGGCCGCCTCCTCTTGCAGGCCTTGACGCTGGGCTCCGGCTG
>NW_027451402.1:0-57421 GCF_964194025.1 Convolutriloba macropyga
TATTGATTGTAATACACCTGCAGAGTGTATCTATTGAATTTATTCCTCTGATGTGATCATAACCAGTACTATAATAGAAACTTATAAGAAAAATGTTTCCTGTTTTACTCACATATAAGAGATTGAACAAAATGCTTTATTGAGTATCATGAAGTGTTTGGATCAAGGGGATTAACGGTCCGAAGACAAAGAAGAGTTTGGTCTATGGATGAGCAAGGTTGGTTGAGGGTGGGTGGTCTTTTCATATTTCTAGACCTCTACTAGGGATACACAGAAAACAAAGAGTTAGAGCCCCTACTTTCAATATTCTCTTAAATATTCCGCGTCTTCTTTTGGATAAAAATTGTAAAAACCTATAAATATTTTTTTACACCTTTAATTGTTGAGAATTCTGCAAGAGACAATTTCTTCTGTCATAGCTACTATCAAGGTATCATCAAGGTGCTTAATACTTAATTGTTATTTTTATATCAATTATACTTAAGTCTATCAAGGAACTTGCGAGACCTAGTTAGCAGGAAACTTTGTTCTTATAAATTTCTGCAACTGTAGCCGTGATCATTTTAGCGGCCAATAATAATAACGGATACACCTTCGCAGATATGTTATAGTCTAATTACACCATAGGATTTTTCAAGTAATGACAACTGAATGAACCAGGAGTAGTAAATGATGCACATTTATATTGACCACCCCAATTGAGACAAGAGCAATCCGGACAATAAGAGGATATATTTTTACCATCCAAGATCTTAAAGATCTTAATACCGGCAAGATAACAGGTTCAACATTTCATTAAGCAGCATAAATAGCACTCTTTTAGTAATTCTAATTGTAAAAAAAATCTAATATAAATTTCAAGACTAATTCCCTAAGTAATTTTGTATCAAAAGCCTTTCAAGCTGAAAAACGTTAAAGAGAAGTTGTTTTTCTTTATTGAGAACATTTCGTGCACTCTGAGCAGAATGCATGATCTTATTGCAAGCCCTAGAAACATTGTGTTGCCCAAAGTGCACTTTTATAACTTTCGCGTATTTTTATTCACGTTTTGTCTAAAAATTGCATTGAGAATGAATGTGATGTTAATTTGTAAACAATAGTGACAAAAATTTGTAACTGATAGTTCCACTTTAGAGCGAAGGTCCATACGTTTTTCCTATAGTCACTGCTGTCCATACATGCCTATAAACCCAATCTTAAAATATGGTTGCAAATTATGCTTTCATTTTCGTGTAATTTTACCCGATCAAATTGCACGTTTGCCAAAGTAATGAAAATGATACATTTATACTGACGCTTTTTTCTCATTTATAGAAAACCATTTATAGAATTTATTAGTTTCCTTTTTTGCAATTATTCTCATTTATATCTTTTTTCAACAAATATAGTTTTCAGTTTTAAAAACAATTCAAAAATACAAAAACAGTTTTGTACCAATGAATTAACGAAAAAAAGTTTTCTGAGAACAAAGACCATAGATACATACAGAGATCTAACACAACAAAATCACAAAACTACGAGTTAATTACTGAGAATTGAGGATAATTGTTTGAAATAAAAATGGTTTAGTTGTTACCAGTGGAAGAAAAATATTTGTTTCCTATAAACAGTAGAAAATTTGAGCAAGCAAGAAAAACTTTTTTCCGGTTAACGACTAAACCATATTAAAAAGTGTTCAAACAAATGTCTTCAACAATCAAAATGGGAGACAGGGTGGATGCTAAAAACCATAGACCAATATCTATTACTCCAAAAATTACAAACAATTTTGCAAGCTTTGACTTTGAACAATTGACAGATCATTTAGTTTACACCCAAAATATTTGGTTTTCAAAAGAGCCCATGTTTCGATACAGATATTTCATGGGCACAAAATGCAAAGACATTTATCAAGTTTCATTTGTTAAACAGCTAGTGAGTTTTCATAGTGCGAGTATGGGAAGGGTATTTTGATTAACAACAATTCCATTGAAAAATTTTTATTCAATCATTAAGCAGAAAAATTAATGACCGACTATCAGCTAATCATATTAGGGTTCGTTACTTCTGTGTTTCGTGCTTCAATGGTCTGTTGAGTTAAATGTAGTTTGAGCTTGTGCTTGGACCAGTGGGAACAGAGGAAAACATTTCCAGCCAGAAAGAAATCAGAATTAGAAGAGATTCAACTCTTCTGATTTTGATTTCTGACTGACTGGAATTGTCTTCCTCTGTTCCCACTGGTCAAAGCACAGGTCAAACTAAACTTACTGGCAATAGATACATCTCGTATGATCGATTCCTCATGACAGGCCGAGGTCACAAATTAAAGATAATTCGCGTAGATATCCACAGAACTTTTCAATTAACATAACGACAGTCAAGCGGCTAGACAACCAACGTTTCCAACATTAATGCTGTGATTTCGACAAACACCAGATAATTCACTTTCCTTATATCGAGACAAAATCATGTCGACAAAAACTTTTATAATGGACACTTCTTTCAAAAAACAAACAGGAAAAGGACAAAACCGACAATAATCGACGGTTCTTGCGAAACAATGAAAGCGACAAAATGCGACGACAAAATGACGCTTCTTGCGTCGGCATTTTGTTTTTTTCTCAAAATGGGTTTTTAACCTAATTTTTCCTGCAGCCTTTTTTTATTCTAATGTCTTCAAAAATATGTGCAAAATGGGAGACAGGTTGGATGCTAAAAACCATAGACCAATATCTATTACTCCAAAAATTACAAACAATTTTGCAAGCTTTGACTTTGAACAATTGACAGATCATTTAGTTTACACCCAAATATTTGGTTTTCAAAAGAGCCCATGTTTCGATACAGATATTTCCTGGGCAGAAAATGCAAAGACATTTATTAAGTTTCTTTTGTTAAACAGCTAGTGAGTTTTCATAGTGCGAGTATGGGAAGGGTATTTTGATTAACAACAATTCCATTGAAAAATTTTTATTCAATCCTTAAGCAGAAAAATTAATGACCGACTATCAGCTAATCATATTAGGGTTCGTTACTTCTGTGTTTCGTGCTTGAATGGTCAGTTGAGTTAAATGTAGTTTGAGCTGTGCTTGGACCAGTGGCAACAAAAGAAGATAATTCCAGTCAGTCAGAAATCAGAATCAGAATAGTTGAATAAACATAACGATAGTCAAGTGGCTAGCTAACCAACTCACATTAATGCTGTGATTTCGACAAACACCGGATAATTCACTTTCCTTATTTCGAGACAAGATGATATGGCGAAAAAACTTTCATAATAATGGACACTTCCTTCAAAAAACAAACAGGAAAAGGACAAAATCGACAATAACCGACGGTTCTTGCGAAACGATGAAAGCGAAAAAATGCGACGACAAAATGACGCTTCTCTCGTCGGCATTTTAACTTTTTCTCAAAACGATTTTTTGATCTAATTTTTCCTGCAGTCGTTTTTTATTCTAATGTCTTCACTGCTCTGAGTCAAGTCCAATTCGTCTCTAATCCCCCCCCCCCTTATTTTCGATTCCACTGTTGAAAACACGAACATGTGAGTATCCCAATTGATTGGGTAAAAACTTACCTTATTTTAATTGGAAAATTTCTGAACCTAATTCTAAGATGTGAAATCATGATTGCACAGCTCAAATGAAGACACACATGTCGCTAGAAGGCAAACAGCGTGCAGAATAAATCTGGTTATTTGATAATGTTTTCATCAAGGAACAACTGCTATGTGCTCGGTCAATTCAATACATGTTCAAACAGCACACACCTGAACTTCGAGATAATTGTACTTGGAATTAATGTTCTTTCGAATTCTACATGTTAAAATAGCGGCCTGGCAGTTAGCAGGTTATCAATAAAATCTAAAAATTGCAATCAAACGATAAATTGCCATCAAACGTCTTTTTATTATAGCTTCCACCTTGACCCAATTATAGAGTGTGGTAATAGGTTTGCCCATTTTGATCTGAAACCGACTATTTTGTCGTTTTTTATCATATATATAACTTAATATAAAAATATCATTTATATAACTTAATCGAAGCTCAACTAGAGAAAATGGCGTCTTTTTGATAGTTTTGCCAGCTGACGTGATTTTTTTACTTTTATCTGTTGATGAAGGTTGCCATTGAAATTAGACAAATTTATGGCTCCGAAAAAACAAAAAACTTCTTTTTCTTTCAAATTTCTGTAAAAGAAATGATTTTAAAGTTCATTTAACACACCCCCCCCCCCTCTGGAAAAAAATATAATGTTTGATGAGGTACGACGGCGGAAGTCAAAAAAGACGTCCTCATGTCAAATAACGTAGATTTCGAGCAGAGAACTTCACCTTAAAGCAGCCACTTTTGATTTAAAAAAACAATCAACAAGTATTTTTTTATCTGTATATAGAGATTTCAATTTTAGATCATAACACTTTTTCTATTCATATGTAGGTCACTAATAACCTCCCTGTAATCTCTAATAAATTCTAATAACTTTTCAAAGAGATTTTCAATACTTTTTTCTGCTAAGAGTTTGTCTCGCAGCTTTAAAAAAATTTGCGCGCACGATTGACACATGCAGTTTGCAATTTATAGAGGTCAGGAATAATTAAGAGGAGCAACATTATTCAGACACATGTCAGTACAGTGGGGAAAAAATGCTTTCAGAATTTTCAAATTTCAAAAGGGAAAAAATCTGGTTCTGCCGTACACCAATACTAGGGAAAAATGTTTTTGTTTAATTTTGTAGATATATAGACTTTAAGAATATCGATAGCATCCAATTTTTAAAAAAATCTATCCCTTTTAAATTTAGACTTCCTTTGCAAATCTCAATATGGCGACTTTCCTGTAGCTTAGGGCTCCTCTGTACTACTTTGGACAATAAAAATTTGTAAATAACTGAATTTTCAAGATGTCGCATCGTCTAAAAATTTTGTTGGAATGAACCGAAACCGTTTTTTTATTTATTTTGGCAATCACGTTTGCAGAAAACTTCAATGAGACGAACACACTGTTAATAACCTACGCTTTGTCTTCATCGTTTGTTACTGCATTTCTACTAAATTGTTGAACACATCACATATTGATGTTTAGAGATTTTCTAAGAGGTCAAAAATTACAATTATTCTTTAGCTTTTTATGCATTTGTTTTCTGTTTGGTGAGCGCCAATAAAAAACCAATTTATATTGATTTTTAAATCATGGAGCCAATTAATTACCAAAAATTCTGTTTTAGTTATTTGAAAAACTAATTTTGAAATCGCTCCTGCACTTATGAGCCAAAACCTAAATCAACAATTTTCTTTGACAAGAAGGGCTCTTTTTGTTTAAATCAGGTCTTAATGATTCTGAAAAACATTGGAGATTGAACTAATTGTAACTTTAGAACATGTTGTTTTGAGCGAGAAATTTCTTCAAATGTTTAAAATGATTTCAAAAGTCTAGGTTCTGCCGTCATGATTGATCAAAACCCAGAAAAAATTCGGATCTTTTCCGTTAGTGTCACCGGTTACAGAACACGTGCCATTACATAGTAAATCATCATGTAAAAATCATCATTCTGAAACGTTATATATCCAGTGTATTTCAAGTTTTTTAATGCCCAGTGTAGTGTGTCTTCGGTACAATTAATTTGAGATATTTGAATTAAACTGAGTTCGGCCTGGCTAATTTTATCCTGCATTCTCTGAAAAATTACTCATGCACCCAAATAAGGTCTGAGCAGCGTAGTACCGTAATGTCATTCTTTTGTAGCTGCTTATGACTGGAATTTTCGGTAGTAGTATGCGCACTTTTTATACTTAAGCTAGCTTAGGTAAATAAAACAAATCCACTTGGCGTAGTGGTTACGCCTTGCTAAAAAATATAGAATTTACAAATTTTCACGCAGAAGTTCAAATGGCACACACACTAAGTCTTTTAGGCGTGAGTTTGGTTGAACATATTATTACTTATGCAGTTAATTTTACTCGTAATTAAAGACTACCCAGTGTAAATTGGGATAAAAATTGATAAAAGATTTAGCGCATCTTAATTGACCAATTAGTTCGTAACTTTGTTTTCTGACTACCATTTTAAAGAGAGAGGGTTAGAATAAGTCCGGTTTTGACGGAATATTGGGGAATAGTTCACCCTCAGCATAGAAAAATCTTTACTGATTTGAACTCCGTTTATTGTTGATTTCTGATATCTTTTTTTCGTAGTCTGAAGAAGATAAATTCTTATTAAATTAAAAAAAAACAGTTTGACCAGAAATTTTGAACAGGCCACTATGATATGAGTTGGTGTACCTGCAATTGTTTTTCCGATTACTGATTTCAGTCGAGTACGTTCTCTTTGTGGACTGCAAATGAGAACAACGGCCACAATAATCGAGGGACCATTTCAAAACAGTTTTACTAAAAATAACTGACCGTTTTGCAAAAGACTGTTTTTGTTGCTAACAATCAAAAAGGATTTAACCGGTTAAAAACTTTCATTTGTTATAAATCTACAAAGGTCGGTGAATAGGATAAAAAAAGAACCATTGTATTTCAATAGCACTATCTCGTTTCTCAATTAAGCCTATGTTTCAGACATGTTGTAGCTTATTCCAGGACGAATCTAGACAAACTAGTCAAAATCATATCATCATAACTGGAAAAGAAACAACCGTTCTCACTGATGTTTTTTATAATAATTTTTTCAATGCCCGTGCAGTTTTTTATAAAAAAAATTGCACGGGCATTGAACGTTTTGCACTAATAATTCAATTCAAAACTCTTCTTTTTAAAATCACAAGAAGTGGATTCTTCAATATCAGTATCAATAATTACCGTCTGGGTGTTTCTCCATGATGGCAACAAGCCAAGTAACAACGAAGTCTTTCGGATTAGGAGAGAGACCTCTTCCCTTCAAAATACACTGTCGACTCCTCGTCTGTTGGAACTCAGTTGACGATTTGATGGATGTTACTCTGTTTCAAACTCTCATTCTTTACTCCTCCGAGTAGTTTAACACATCTGATTGTAAACTTTGTGAAAAATCATTTCAGCATAAAAGACTTCACGAGCGAACTCATTTAATTATGACACTTATACTAGCGATATTCATTCATGATCAGTATTACGTATTTTTTCTGAAACAGGTAAATTATAACTAGATGAGATAATTCTATTCAGGTTATTCAAGTTAGCTATTTGAGTTAAGCTTTCTTATTAAAGGGTTGTTTTTTCGAAGTTGCCACTGAGAGGAGTTGAGTGATATATCTTAAACAAGCATATTACTGAACAGAAGCAAATTGAGTTGTCAATATGATTCAATAAAGTCAGCAAAGTTATATATTATATATGGGCATCAGGCCAAAATCCAAATGTGTGATCGCACTAAAACATAATTTGACAATCTAGTAGAGAGCAAATTTAAATTTTGAAGTCAACTAGATAAATTGAAGAGAAATCGAATTGGGAATGGACGTAAAAGAAATTAGATTTTCTCAGAAATAAGTAGTTTTTCCACTGATCTAGTAGTTTTATAAAAACACAGCCAAGCCGATCAATCAACTCCCCCCCCCTAGCATAGTTATATTAGGCGGACGCTAACCAAATTTTCATGGCATGTACACCAGATGGTCCTCTCGGGCCGGTATAATTACCGGGCCAATCCTACCATCAAACCGCAAGTTATAAACACTGAAAAGACGTGATTTAAAGTTTTTGGAAGTTTTGGGGTAAAACTGACCACCTGAAAAAAATATGGGCAAAATTAAGTTCAAAACGAAAAACCAAGCTATGTTTTTTATTCTAGTACCCAGAGAAAGGACTTTAAGTGGTATTTGAATTAATGAAGATAAATTTACGGTGTTTTCAAATACGGGTCATTAGCACTTGATATTGAAACAACAGTTTCTCATAAATTTGAAACTGCATTGACCTGAAAAATAATTGACAGCCAAACTTTGATGCGGGAATCCGATGCGGGGAATCCGATTTGAAACCAGATTCAACCGCTATAAAACAAAACCAAGCTGGTTCCGTGGGTCGTAAAACTGGAATTGCTCGTGGAGTATAGGTAGAAACCTAATAATTTTTGAAGGGTTATTGTAACTTCTCAAAGGCTTTCTAATGCTGCTATATTTATTCTCCGGGTGCGAATGAAAATTGGTGATACGAGACATCCCGAGTGCCAAAGACCGGAAACTGGCATTTTTGGGAGGACCCGTATTTTTGAAATGGTAATAGAACGATAAGTTGATACAATTAGTGACAAAAAATAGCCACCCCGGGCAATTTTCACGAATTCTGATTCTTTTGGGTTTTCGCACTCACGACTCCTTAAAAAATTTAAAACGCGGACGATTCGTTTTTTTTTTGCATGCAACTTGTTGGCACACTACAATTTCTAAATAATTTCATCCAATGATTTTTTGACCAGGGCAGGGTGACCGCTGGGTGCTCTTAGAGATCAAAGTTTAGGAGCTTATACATATTGCCATTTTCATTGCTTTCGAGCTGGGGAAACGCATGAAATGGCTGTAACTTTGTAAGTGACGCTTTTTCTTAGTTTTCCGTTAAATTTTGATTGACGACGTAACTCATGGTTTTGATAGATATTAATTACAGCTCATTAAATTTGAGAGCAGAAGTGGAGCGAGATGAATTTTTCAAAGCAACGTTATATGCTTACTAAGAAAACAGTGGTTGAAATGACCTGTGGATCTGTGTAATAAAGTGGAGTGAGTTTGCTTACGTGAGAGCCCAATGGTTGTTTACTTGTTATTATGTGCAAATTCAGCAACTGTTGGTAGCAGCTGAATGACTGATCAAAGAAAAGTTTGCAAAAACATATTTGCAAAGTGAATATAGCCTTCCTACAGAATGTGAAAGATTTCAAAAGTAAGTTGCAATGCTAACTTAGGAGATTGAAGTTTTCTCGCTTAAGATAAAAGCGTTTTGGTTGAGTATAAACTAAAACGACACAAGTAGAGACAGAGGAGAAATTTTAGAAAAAGCGAAATCGAGAGATGTTTTGTGGCAGCGAAGAGTTTTATAGTGAATCAAATTGAGAAATTGATTCTCAGAGAGCTCAGAAAGCTCATATTTTAGAGAGACTAAACTTGAAACAAGCAAATGCAAGACCAGTTGCGTTACTGTGAGGAATTGGGTTAAATTTATTTTTGAAATAAAATACAAATTTTTTGCTATTATTTTTCTTAATTACTACTATAAATTGTCTTTAGATTTTTTCTTTGCTTTGAAGTGCAAGTTGATTATTTACTTGTTATCTATCTGAGAATCATTGAGGTATTACGAGCCTCATTGAGAATTAACTATTTTGATGCCAACTAGTTTTGAACAACGTACGAGAAAGGAAGAGGGGGAAATAGCTGGCTAACAAAATAGCGCTTGCTTTATCGATTCAAAACCTTTGGTTAAAATTATTTGATCGGCCTTTTGGGCAACAGAGTCGCCTCACAGTTGCCATAGCTGAAATTCATAAGACAAGAAGTACTGTTGAAATGAAAAGAAACTTTTACACTTCCCCCCTCCCGTAATCACAAATATTTCTTCTCTCAAAACCAATGAAATTGAAATGTAACAGCGCAATCATTTCACAATCGGTGCGGAAGTTTTGGAGGTTACTCGACCAAAATAAAACTTAATAAGTGATGTAAACTTCTATAATGTTGACCAAATGTCGAAAAATCGAATACAATTCATCAATTTTTTGTCTTCCATCCACTCAAAAATGTTTTGGTTTCAGCACAAAATGGAACATAGAGACATTGATTGGCTAATCCATGAAATTTTCGACATTGTTAATCATGCTTTTGGTAATTTAGTACCAAAAACTACCCGTAAATTAAATAATTACAAAAAATCACATTTAAACTAAAATCACCAGGAACAGAAATGTATAGAAAAACTGAAATAACAGCTTGTTTCTTCAGAAGTCAATCAAGATTTCAAAAAATACAAAATCACCGCTTTAATTAGAAGGGTGGAAAAAGATTTTTTCTGAAAAATTTTATGAGTGTTATGGAGATGCCACTGGCAAATCCACTTGCAACGACTGTCAACTTTCTCAAAAAGCTTTTGCTAGATTTCAATAAACGGTTTTTCTGTACCTAGTACGGTTGCGCTGTTTTTTTTTGCTTCTCTAAAAATGTAAACACAATGGTTTTCTCATCAAAACAAACTAGTAAATTCGAAAACAGTTTTGTGAGTCTCAGAAAAAAGAAATCAGGTGGCTAGGAAAACATGTCGGACATGAAAATCCTAGGATAGCTTATCCAATATTTCAAAATTAACAGGTTCAAATAGCGTTCAAATAGCAGAGAGATTTTCAAATTTGAGCACACTAAAAAATCCCAGTATGCGATTCCCGGTCTGCTGTTTTTCATCATAAATGTCAATGATCTACCACTGACCTGTAAAATAACAGAAGTAACACTCTTTGCTTATGATACTTCATTTTCTTCTTCAGAAAAACACTCCTGGAGTATTTTTCAAAAAAATTCGAGTTGAACATTTGGCTCCAGCTGAATGAATTGAAAGTAAATAATGACAAAATTTTCTATAAAAGCTTCAATAAGACAAGCTTAGAGCCTCAAATTGGGAAAGAAAGTCTTTCGCAAACATATTCAGTCAAACACTTAGGTGTGGTCATGGATGATGAATTCAACTTTGAGATACATTTGAAATATCTAGCCCAAAAAGTTGTCAAATTTAGCTCGATTTTTAACCCATTTTTGCAGAAAACACCGCATTCAGTTGTACCACAGCTATATCAGAAGTATCATTGAGTATGTAGTTCTTGTATACGGTGGTGTCAGAAACACAAGTCTGAGTGACATCTCTAGAATCCAGAAACGAGTTTTGAGAGGCATCTTAAGCAAAAAAATACTCTGAAACTGTAACAGAAGTGCGCATTCGCCATAATTTAGCCACAGTTCACGAATTTCATGTGTACCACTTTTTTAAGAAGATGTAAAATTCAGATTCAATCATTCTAACATAGACTACTAAAAGAAAATCCTAAAATTTTGCAAATAACTATGCGCAATCAGAGTCAAATTTTAGTGTCCATGTCTGATCCCGTCCCCACGCTGAAACTGGATCTTCGCCACAGATTAGCGAAATTGCGCGCCACAGATTAGCGAAACTTTTTGATCATTTCCACCTTCTTATTAAAGGCCGAGAAACTAAAAGAATTGAACTCTAGGAGTTGTAAAATTATTGGAAGCAATTTTGGGAAATATGTTGAACTGTTGCATTATGGTGTTTTTTTTCATAAAACAGTGAACGTATTTTGCTTCCTTTGAAAAAAAAATCCTTTCAATCTAAATTTTTTAATGCTCAGCTCAGGCTGTGTTTTTAAAGGCCAACAATTTTTACGAATATTTTGGCTCAGGTTGTTTGTTGAGCGCCAATTTTGAGACATTTTTTATATATCGTTCTGTATCTGCAGACAGTCGAGCCTGAGGGTTTAAATTTGTCTACATGAGGTGTAACTGAACCCTAAATTTAAATTTTTTAATGCAAATTTGCATTCATTCGTAAGTAAACATATTTTTCAGTTTTTGAAACATATATGCAAGAAAACGTAAGCAGATTTCTACAACGAAAATTTAAAAGTATATACATAAAGTTGTAATTAGATTTCACGCTCTTAACGTGAGTGCGTTTGAAGGATTTGAAGTAATTACAACCCAGGCGCTTTGCAAGTAAAGTCAGCCCTTAAAGTAACTGAAATTCACGCTTAGATTAATTAAAACACTCTAAATTAAAGTAATTAAATGCTTTCTGTTTGACTTCTTTCACATTTGTATTTCAATTACAAAAACATCAAAAACACTTGAAAAACTACGTTTAAAATTGTCCAGCTAAGATGGTGAATAAATTTCACATTAATTTTACTTACGAAACATAGCAAGCAGATTTCGAAAGTTCCTTAGCGTTGTCCGCGACCCCTAATAGAAGGGCAAAAATTGCTTGAGTCAAACAACAAATGTTGTTTCTCTTATTTTCGCATTTTCCGATTTTTCTTCCGGTTTTATTGTCAAATCTGTGCTACTTTCTTTATCTCTATTTGATTAACTCTGCTCTTTCGATGATTATTTGTGAAATTGTTTCCTGTCATTTTTTTGTAAGATCTTCTGACGTCTGTGGAAAGTGCAATTCTGCCGCAGTTTGTGCAATTTTTACTTTTGGCTTTGCTTTTTAGATTTTGTCCGTGAAAGTGTTTTCCTACGCAAAAATAGCACTTTGAGGCTTGTTGCTTTTCAACGTGTTCTTGTCGTGTCTCTACTAATTCTGTGCCCTATTGATAGTAATCCAGCTATTTTGTCTTTCGTTGAATAAACAGCAGTGCAGCTAGTAGAGCTGTTCATTTATATTGAAGATGAAATCAACATTGACATAACCGCCATTTATGGAAGAGGTCCAACAAGAAGCGATTTCAATCATACTAGTGGACTCCTTATTATAGCACTCAGTAATAGTGTTCTAATGAGCCCTGGTTTCTTATTTTTAATCCGTTCAAAAATTGGTATTACTCTAAGCATTAGCATAATAAGTAAATAATGAGCATGAACGTTGATTTTGTGTAGCAGAGAGCTCATCTTTGTCCACTAAAAATTGTACTTCAGTTACAAAAAGAACATAATTGTTTCATATTTTTCAGCCTTTCTTTCAAAATATTGGCTTCAGTTATAATTTTACCGGTCGAATTCATGAAGATTGATCTCAAAAATTAACTAATGAAATCGGAGACACAAAAGCACAAATTATAGTGACTCGTCAGCTGTACCGAGGAAAAGATTTTCTCAAAAGTTGACATCAACACAAAGTTGCTCAAACACTTTCTAATTGAAATCAAGATAAAAATTTTGAAACTTCGCCTTAAAGCTACAAAATGTGTCATAAGCAATCTTCCCAATAAATCAAAATGGTCAAAATGGTCTTCAACATAGGTCCTGTCCCATTCGGACCTGCCAAGCCCTCTTGGCCTGAATTGCTTACTCTGTAAACTGAAAAATTGATTGGACAAACAAATTGATTGAAAAAACATCTTGTTAGTATTTTGATTTTTTTTCTGATAAAATTGGATGCCTCAGAAACTTAAATTTTTCCATTTTTGTTGCAGATCTTGGCTAATCTCTCTTGATAGGAGGAGCTGCTCTTGATCATGAAAAGATTGACAATGCCCTGGCCCATAAATTGCTTGAAAAAAAACTAAACTCGTCCAATCTTTATCCGTAATGAAACAATTTAACCGTGAAATTCTTGTTCATCGATGTAAATTGAATTAAATCTACCTGTAATTGTTCCGGCCCCTCTTGAGGGGGAAGGAACTATATAATAAAATGAGTTTTTTTGTTCAGACAATTTTGGCCGATCGATATAATAATCGTAGAGAGTTGTGAGTGGTATCATTAGAAAGACCATCCAGCGTAGAATATAGAATTAAAAAGATTTTTTCCGCTTTTTATAGGGAGTTATCGAGGTTTAAATTTTTGTGAAAATTAGCTGTTTTATTCACGTTTTTGACCAAATTTTTAGCAATTTTGCTAAAAATATGTTTAATTTGTTAACTGTATTGTTACCGACTTTATCTCTAGAGATAGAGGATGGTTGTTGAATTGTTCGATCCGAGTTTTTTTGCTAGAATTTATGCATATTTTCAAAATTCAGAATTTTTTTCGTCAAAAATGGGACCAAATTAGATTTTCAGCCCACTTGCTTTAAATTTGCTGGACATAGACACCTTAAAACTGCGGCCAGATTCTTCTTAAGTTCAAAAAAAGAGCTAGTTGTACTCCCCTTAAGAGTCTTCTGGAATTATAATTTTGCCAATTTTTTACAAATTCAACCTCGATAATTATACAAAATCCATTGTTTTTTTTGACAAACTGAAAAATTGTGTATAGAATTGATCTATTTCGCAAACATTTCAACAACCGTGTATTTTGATGGACGCGCAGCAACACCTGGGCTGATCTTGATCTCACTGTGGATCCTTATGATACATTTTTTTAGATTTTAATGGGTACGACCTTTTTTCAAAGTATTTCCGCTATTTAAACGTTTTTTATGTAAATTAAGGACTAGAATTTCAAATTAGGGCTCAATCAATGACAGATACTAATTACAATAATTGAGACCCAAATAGATTACAATATGGTTTCAGAGATAAGCTCATGGTTTTTATGGCTCTGACAAATTATTTTCGTAAAAATTTTATGGACTTCTTTCGTTTTGCTTTCATTTCTTATACTTTATGTAGCCCAATGACTTAATCTCCCCAATCAAAAATCCAGTTAGTTTTTAAAAAGTATAAAAGAACCTAGACTTTTTTTATTTCGTTATCTAATGTCTGTTATGACTTTAAATATATTTGTTTTGAGAAAATTTCGGTGACTTTTTATACTTTGCCAATATCTTATCTTATTTCACTCAACTTCGGGCGTAGTCTCAGATGAAACTAGCGGAAATAGATTTGCTGTGAGTTTTAAATAATGTCGGTAACGGTTTTATATTCAACTAATAGTTTCTTTAATTTGGTACTACGCGTTTTCCGTTTTTCTTTTTGTTCATTTTGTTTCCTTGTCAAATTATCAAATTATTGAAAAATCAATCAAAGAAAGGCATGGTAGGGAAAATGCTCAAAGTTAGAAAAACGCGTATCTGAATATTTTAATTGCTATTGTTGAGTAGTTTGTGCTTTTTGGGCTGCAACACAGTTATCTCGCAAAACTTTGTCGTTTTTTTATTTTGCGTAATTTTGTCTTGCTTTTCGTTGTTGTGCGCCATATACCCGAAAGCGATTGATCTTAAACTCTTCTACAAGACGTATAACTCAACCTAGTTAAAGATTTCAGTTTATCGCTACCTGTCATAATGAATTTCAATTTGAATAAAAAAAAATCATCTGTGCCCTTTTTGCTTTTAATTCCGTCACCATGTAACTCAATCTCAGTTATTAGACGTCTCAATTACTTTTCTTGATTCAAACAGTTTTTTGGCGCTTCGTTATACGTTGTGACTGGCTGCTTCGACCATTTAGTTTCATAAAAGTTTTCGAGATTTCCGTACTCTTCAATTTTTGGGTGTCTTTTTGTTGTCATGTCTAAGTAGTCCTTTTATTAGGAAGACTCTTTAATGTTAAGATGAAGGGAAAATGATGATTTTTAGTTTTTGTAGGTAACATCTTATAATTTTAGTGCCTTGAACAGTGTCATGTAAAATTGTTTGAAGTTTTGGCTTCTTCATGTTTTTGATTTTTGTGGGCTCGTGACTTAGTCTCAATAATAGTAAACTCAATTGGCTCCTTGAAGTGCTGACACTTATTCCATTGCTTTCTGTTGTAATCCAAAATCTATTGACTTTTGAAAATGTTTGTTTTCAAAAAAATTTGAGTTTTTGAGCTTCTTTTTTAATTAGTTTTTCGGTCGATTTGTAGATCAGTCCCTGTAAACACAGGTCACAACACGTTTCGAGTGAGATATAACTTAATCTTTATAACGGTTTTAGCTTCAAACATTTTTTTCTCGGCTTCGTTCCTACTGTTACTACGAGATTTCATAAAAAGATAGATTTTGATATATATGTACAATTCAATGGGTTTTTGGTTTCTTTATAAGTTATAAAAATAATTGTTGATACCATTGGCTTTGAAATTTTGCGTAACGAAACATTGGCTAATGACATGTCTCAATTGCTTCCTATGTAGATATAAAAGAATATTTTCGTGGTTTCAGTTGATATCTAATGACATTAATAACCGTAAGATTAATTGTTTTCAAAAACGGAAAAGTAGTTTTGAACTTTGCACCTATTTGCTCTTTTTCCAACCTGTTAACCAGTCGCATTGGGGACCGGTCTCATATCTTTTCTAATGAAGTATAGGTTAAATTGTTTTGTTTTGGTTTTTATCTGATGCGAGTTGGATTTTGTTATGACTTTTTTTATAGACATCGAGTTTTCGTCGTAAGTAATGTTTGTTCTTTGATTTTTATTATTGTCCTTTCTATTAGTCCTATTATGGACAACTTTCATCGGCCTTCTAGCGTGGCATTATCGTATTTCATTGGTTGTTTATTCAACGATGATCATGTTTTTGAAAGTTTTATCTCTTCATCATTTGTTAAGTCAAGAACAAGGATGAGCGGGGTCGGAACATTATTTGCGTACGCACATTACCGAGCCTCCTTGTTTCCAGTCAATTACCTGTAATTTCCCGATGACTATTACATTACTTACTTACGTTTTATCGAAACCTGAAACAAAAAACTTTTAGTGCAAGTGGTTATGGACATCTAAACTTATCTTGACCGTAGTTTAATTTTATAGACTTGTATGTTTATTTTTCAAGCAATTTTGAAAACAAGAAATTGAAAGTCTCAAAAAAAACTTTTCACAGCCTTTTCAGATGCAATTGTTTTGTAGTCGAAATTCTTGTCTTGTGCTTTATGTCTCAAAAGCTACCAAATCTGTTTCTGATGCGACCTACATGCGCTGGAAACATTTTTCAGCTTAGGCTAAATTGTGCTCTCGTCAACCTGTTATCGGACACACGTGAGCAAAAATTTGGTTCCTTCCAATTAGACTTTTATACATCGTTGATGTCACCCAGAACTTATAATTCTGAGCTCTGAAATTACAGAAAGTCTGACCTAGATTTGTTTCAGATCGCGATATCAGCAAGAAACTTTACTGACAGTCCAGGCCTATTTCAAGGCTTGTTTCAAAATAGGACAGTTTTCCAGTGTGCTAAAGGAAAATTTTAAATTATATTTCCTCGAAAAATTATAATTTCCTGGAATCCCTCGGCGATTTCCGTGAAACAATGTCACTATGGGTATTCTATTATTAAAACACCTATGAAAAAACTCCTGCTGGTCTTAGTCTTAGAAATTTAATATAATAGGACTTTTTGCATTTACTCCCAAAACCAATGTACAATCTAATAAATTCTGTTCCTTTTTCGTTAGATTTTTTAGTTCATTAGTTCAACGTGCCCATTAGGGTATTACTGTCTGATTGACAACATTCATGCAACTACGAAAATTCAAGCAATTTCGCATCCAAATGTTATTAAAGATCTCGTCCTATATTTCGACCCCGCTCATCCGGGGCATATTTTGGCATAAATCTCTAAAAAATGGGAAACAGTTCCCAGGTCGAGGTGGCCAGACCGAATTGAGCTCTGATCAGACCATCTTCGAGCGCACACATGTTCTCGGTCTGGAAAAGGCATCGAGCGCACTTTTGTCTGGACAATGGTCTGGAGCTGGACAATTTGTCTGGGACCGTCAGATCAGAGGTCACTTTGGTCTGGGAAGGTCTGATCAGAGGCAGTTTCAAGTACACACTAGTCTGATCAGAGGCCGATTCGAGCGCACATAGTCTGACCAGAGACCAAGTCGAGCGAGTTTTTTTTTCAAGTTTTTTGTTGTTTTTTTAACTGACATTTTTGTCTCTGGTAAGAGTCAACAATAAAACACATTCTGATCAGAACTCCATCTGAAATTCTGATGGGTTTGATCAGAACCAAGGGGTCCAGCTCATAGCAACTGCCGGTCCCCTCAAGAAAAGATTTTGAATCAAAGTAGATCAAGACGTTTTTATGAAAAGCTGTCTAAATTCATTTATTCAGTTAAAAACATAAATAAATGGCAGATTCAATAATTTTTTGAGCAATTTTTTGGTTATAATTTCCTTACCAAAACTTTTAGGATTGGTTTTTTGTTATTTGAATATAAGATTGATAACATCGATTTTCATGAAATGAATAAATTATAACGATATTGAGAGATTTGTTCATGTTCAAAATCATTCTCTGATCGGACTATTTTGAACGCACTTTAGTCTAAACAGAGGCAAATTCGAGCGCAGTTTTGTCTGACCAGAGGTGATTTCGAGCGCACTTTTGTCTGATCAGAGGTGATTTCGAGCGCACTTTAGTCTGATCATAGGCAATTTCGGGCGCACTTCAGTCTGATCAGAGGTTATTTCGAGCGCACTTCAGTCTGATCAGAGCCGGATTCGAGTGCACTTCGAGCGCACAACGATCTTCGAGCGCACACTCGTCTGATCAGAGATCACTTCAGTCTGGGACGGTCTGATCAGAGGACCCACTTGTCTGGGACGGTCTGATAAGAGACGATTTCGAGCGCGACCTCAACCTGGGATAGAAAACCCACAAAAATAAAAGAATTTTTCAAAAAAATGTGTATGAACAAAAAGATCGTCTCCAACGCAAATAATTCAGAGGGGTAAAAAAATGCAGCATTAGATTGATGAGATCAGCCATTACTAAGAAAGCAAGTCAAGACGAACAACAAAATCGAACAACTATAACATTAATTACATCCAACACTTTATGTCCAATTTTTTAACAGGTCAAAAAAGCATCAGATAAAACTGAAAGCAAACAAAACAACTTGAACCTCTCTAAAAATTATATGAGACCACTCCATAATGAGGTTCAAAAACAATTTGACAAAAAGTGAAAAAACAGCAAAGTTAAAAATTTGTTTTTTTTAAAAAAACAAATAATTTCAAGGTAATCAAAATCAATAGGTAGCAATTGAAAACATTCAACATGATAATGATCAAATACGTTTCTATAAGAGAGAATTAAGATCCGTCATTAGTCAATTTTTTATGCGGTTACAAAACAGAACAACAATTAGAGACAAAAATCAAAAATTTAATTAAAAAGTGTGAGAAAACAATGTCGAAGCCCTAAAGCAAAATTTTGCCCCAAAAATTTGTTCAATTGAGCTTTTTTCCAACACCAATATTGTATTATCCGACCTCTCATTAAAATAACAGGTAAAATAAAGACAACAAAATAGAGAAAACGGCAAAATTAAGTAGTATTCTTGTTTTTTCTTCTAAAACAGTTAATTTTAAAGTCATGAAAGCCATGAACTAAAAAATGAAATAAATAAACAATTTGGTTTATTCGTCCAAACAAAGCGCTTGAGACCTGTAATTACTTGTAATAAGTCTTATGCCTACAAAAAGAACGTCGAATAAAGATAAAAATTAAGAAATATTTAACTTTTTGTGAAAAAAATATGTCTAGCTATAGCTAGTATATAGCCAGTAAATTAATTACTTACGAATTCTTTAAAACCATTAATTCTGTTCAATTGCACCTTCCCTCTGCAACAAAAATGACCTTCCCTCTGACCTGTAAATAACGAGACTAGGTAACAAATAGACGAAAAAGAACAAAAAAAGCGAAGTCAAACAGTGTTTTTTTTTCAAAAAATTGTTTTCAAGTCATGGAAGCCATCAGCTTTCCAACGAGACCTTCCATTATACAGGAAATTTTATACAAAAACTCAATTAAATTTTTCGAGAGAGGGGTGTCGAAGCCGTTAAAACCATCATCTATGCCTTTAAAGACTTTTATTTAATGCCTTTTTTTAAAACCCATTAAAGTCAAATGTGAACTGTCAATAATGTGGTAATAACACAAAACGATAAAAAAAACGTGAAAATTGGGCAAATGCCAAAAGATCAAAAAGAAATTTTTGAACTCTAGTAGTAGTATCAAAGCCAGAAAAGCATAACTTATTGCTTAAAACCGCAAAAAATATTAAAAATTGACTCAGTCGAAAAAAAGAAGCTTTCTTTCTTTGATGACACTAATCTACATGTTTGCCAAATTAAGAGGTAAAATTGTGAAGGTCAATAAACCATTGTGTATTTAAAAATCAAATATTTTGAAATTTCAAAACTACCATAAACTTTCTATTACAAAAACTAGATACATCCTTTTGGAGTTGCCTAGGAAACCAATTGGACCTGTCAGCAGTGAGATTTGATTTCAATTGTTGTTTTTTTAATTAACATATAAAAGGTCGAAAAAATTTTTAAGACGAATGACAGATTACAATACCAATTACTTCTGGATTATAACAGTCCAAGATTGGTCCACTGCGTTTTTGATAATCAACGAGTAAAGTTAGCAAAAAACGGCAAAACTTCAATTACAGAGAACAGTGAAGTAGGACTAGCTCCCTTTGAAAGTGAAAGTGATGTAGGACTAGCTCCCTTTGTAGTTTACAAAGATTGTGTTAGTTGTTTTTTGGTGTGTGCTTCCGGCATATTTAATCAAGGTGGGCTAAAGAAGAAGCTTCTTTCGTGCAATTTTCGATGAAAAAGTCTGAATTTTGAAATTTTTAGCAACAATTTTAGCCAAATAATGTACACCAAAAGTGTCAACAAAACTTTTTTGTCTTTAAAAACAAAATCAACAGTACGATTGTTAGCAATTTTTTCATATTTTAGCGAAATTCACGACATTTTAGGCAAAAATTCCGGAAAATGTAAAAAAAAATAACGCAAATCGGTCTAATATTCACAAAAAATTAAACCACTATTACTCGCTCTAGAAAGCGAAATTCAAAAAATCTTTTTAGTTCCATATTCTCCGCTGGACGGGCTTTTTAATGATACCACTCACAACTCTCTACGATGAATATATCGATCGGTCAAAATTGACTGAACAAAAAACCCATTTGAGTATATAGTTCTTCTCCCCTCAAGAGGCGTCGGAACAACAAGCTTTATATAAGAACACTCACGTTCGCAGTTTTTGAGAGGACTAACTAATTTAAAAAGGAGAAATTATATTCTATTCACATGAGTGAAATGTGAAGCTTGATTATATAACTATGTTTGCGCGAGTAAGAACCGCAACAAAACTCAAATATAGGAAATACCTATACATAATTGTGTAAATTCTGCTTTCCCTTGCCCCACCTCCCCCTGGTGGTGCCCTGGCTGTATGACCTTGCGTTGAAGTAAACACTAACGGGAATGATATGAAATTTTGGGGAGTAAAGAAAAGGTATCTCTCATCGTGTTAGACATACTGCCACATACAGTTTCATGCGCAATCATTTTGTCCCTGATATTGCAAATACCGTAGGATAACATGTACAGATAGGACTCTATGGGATGAATGGTCCATTTACTACATTGGGGTTCTGTCTCAGGCATCATTCCAGAATATTCGCAGTTCTTGTTACCAACCAATTGACCGGATTCAAAATACGCATCCTGGCTATTCAAGATGCAAATATGTCCACAGTAGTTGTAAGAAAGGCAGAAAGGATCTCTCAGGCACAGTAGGGAACATAACCGACTACGCGGAACTGCTTTTCGAGAGAGAACTATGACATTCAGTAGCTCGAAACCTGCTCTTCTGTCGTCAAACGTTGATTTTCTAAACATAACTTTACATACTTGAGGCATAAAATATTAGAAAGCATCCAACTTATTGTTCATAACAAATGCCATGTTTCCCTTGTTTTCAAAGTAAATTGTTTTCACCTTCTAGTCGCTTGCCCTACACCCCTGCACTAGTCGTCTTGCCTTTATGAAAAAATTCAAACATCACGCAATGATAACTCACCAGATACCCTAATGTGAAGTTAACAAACTCCATCCAAGTATCATCCAAGCGATATACATCCGGATAAGGAGATTAAAAAACAAAAATGATGACTAAAACTGATAGATAAAACCTCTTAGAATCAAAACAAAATGAATATCAAAAACTCCAACCGAAAAGCTTGAAACCTATTTGAGCTTACGGTGTAGTTTGAACTTTAACACAATTTTGAAATTTAACAACGTTGAACAATTTTGTGACAGTTGTACAATTTTTTAAGCCTCTTTTTTATTGATAAATCAAAAATAACTAAAACAACCGGTCATTATTAAGACAATGCATTAAAATGCGCTATCTTGAAAATAAGATGCGACCATCCCTTGATGCGATTAAGACGCAAACTATAGGATGAAATCTATTAAAAAAACAAATGCCAATTCCAGCAAAAATCAGCCAACAACATCATCAGCAATCCACTGAAAAGATTCTAAGAGTTTTTTAGCTTTCATTTGAACATCAATCGGCTCTCATATTTGAAGGACTATGCGAAAAAGACATCAAAAAGAACAACGAGCATTGACCAGTATCAAAAACTTAAAAATAATAAAATGCTATTGTGACAAAGCTATATCACCATCAGATGCAAACTAAAAACAATAAAAGGATATTTTTTTTAACCAAAGTTGATGAGAAATGTCATTAATCAGACAAAGTTACTGATTGTCAAGAACAGAACAAAAAAGGGCAGAGGCCAGAAATCCGGTTGAAAGAAGAGGCCAAGTTTGCCTAGAAAAACATTTTGCTTCAAGGTCATTAAAACCATGAGCTACGATTTGAAATCATTAAATATTTTTATTTATCTCCCACGACGAAGCCATTGGGACTTCATCATAAAGAATATGTGACATAACCTCAATGGGAACAAAAATTATAGGAAAAACTCGTAATTTCAAATATATATTTCAGGGAAACGGTTTCAAAGTCGTTAAAACCCTGCGCTTATCACTAAAAACAGTATAAGTAAAAAATTGCGATGACTTTCAAACCCAATGGGATCTGTTATAAATTTGATACTCAGACAAAGCAACACAAAAGAACTTGCTCGGCAAATGTTCAAAAGCCAGGTACCTTTAACAACTCTCCTCTGTGCTTATAGGCAAAAACAAAAACACTATTGTTATCAAATTCAAACAATTTCTGTCAAATTTTTAGCAAAAATGACACAAAAAATGCGGAAAAACGTGAACAAAGACAATGGATACCATTCGAATGTTCAGAAAAATGTAAACCTTTAGGTTTTAGGTCTGCCGGGATAAAAACGAACTTTTTAAAATTGTATATTTTACGCTGTATGGGCTTTCCAATGATGTCACTCGCAACTCTCCACGATGAAAATCCGAACGCCAAAATTGACCGAACAAAACAGAAAATCCAGTTGAGCATATAGGTCCAAGTGAGTCTGACTAAAGTGAGTCAGAGAGAAAAGACTTTGATTTTCGTTGGGTCCGCGTGTCGATAGTTTAATTATTCCCGAAAAAAAGAGTTATCATACCTGATTGCTCGAGGTGCTGAGTCATCAGCATCAACTAATCCATTTATTTGAAACTTTGCATCCAGTATACATAAACTAAGGACAACCACGATACAGCTGACCAACATTTTAAATCAGTAGACAGTCAAGGGAGAAAATTTTTCTTCCGAGGAATAAATTTAGAAGAACGAAATAGGAACTCATTGTTGGAGAGGCAAGCATTTGTGTGTACTTCTGTTTCTATAGCACCGACTAATAAATATTTCACAACTCCTTGGTAAGGCGAGAGAAATTAAACCTGAAAACTTTCTTTGCAAATTTAGAGAAAGCGTGAAAAAAATTTTACATCCTTGAAGCGCTTTTCCGAAATATGTACACCTGTCTGGCCTGATGAACCTAGATTTTGCCTAAATGAGAAAAGAAGGCTCCTTTGGTTTTGTATGAGGCACATGTCATATTTGACAATATACAAAGCGTCAATTTACCATATCTGAAACAAAAATGCAGAATTAATTGCAATACCAGAAAACTTAAGTTTTAGTTATCTCGCTGTTGTCAAAGAGTGAAAACAACAAAACCTTGAGTTTTAAGCGGAACCAAAAAGCCTGAGCAACAATCACAGAATTCCTTTTTTGAGCCTAATTTTGCATAATTTAAAGCCATTGTTTTTATTTCGTAACAAAAATTTGCTCTGATGTCAAATATAGATCAGTTAAATTTAATTTTTTTAATTGTGGCTATATAATTTTTACTTCATTTGTGATAACATTTCAAGGTCGCAATACTTTTTTCTTTCATTTTACACAGACTTTTAAACTTTTAACTAGTTTTGATTTATTAACTATTTTATTAATATTATTATTTAAACTGGTACTCCAAATCAAAGTTAATGACAATAGAGACGCGTTTCGCGGATCAATAATGGCTATAGAAATAAGTAAATTGGCGGTCGAGAAATCAAAAATTATAGCAAAAATATTAAATTTTTTCTATGTTATATTGAAAATCTAAGAGGAACCCGTGAACAAAGAAGAAAAAACCACATGTATGCAAAATTATCAACTGGGACTGTATTCAGAGAATGATTTTCAGTGCAAGAGCATGTTTGTAGCCATGAGTGTTATTTTCAAAAACGCACCTAGATAGCAAACTAGAAGCTTTGCTAGCTTTATTTTCGCCCTAACCGTTTCAATAGGTGGCGCTAACTAAAACAGCTTGCCGATATAAGGGATTTAAAAAATCGAAATAAATTTGATGATCTGGAGAGATAGCATAAATATCTAAACAGAAGTTTGTTAAAAGAGAAACGGTTCAAAACATAAATAGCTATCAAACGCATGGAAATGATACAACTTTAGTCCTATAGAAAGCCTGCAAAAACGTCTATATCTAATTTATCAGTATTAAAATTGCAATATCTGTTAAAGTAATGGATAGAATAGAAAGAATAATTGATAAACAACCCAATTTTTGAATATCAAATTCATACAAACTATTTCAAACCAAAAGTTACATATCAGATAAAACTTAAGTGTAACAAAAACAGAAATTTTTTACTAAAAAACAGCCTAGAATTCTTAAGAATTTGACATTAAAAAAAACAGAAACTTTCGAGAATATTCAAAGGTGTCCAAAAGTGTCATGAGTTTATAATAAACAAGATTTGTCAAAACTCTTAAATGCCAGTTATCATTAAAAAATATTGACGTTTAAACCGGCTGCTACTGTTGGCGTTGCAATTGCCATTGAACTGGCATCAGATCTGAGATGGGACAAGGTAAAATCGGGAAACTTAGGCGAGAGAAAAATTCAAGAAACATACACCAAAACTTTCTCTTAAAATAAACTTTTGTACAGAGGTTCGTTCAAACTTTTTGTCCGCTTCAACAATTGTCTAATGTTTGTCTATTTCAACAAATAAATGAAGTGAACTTTTTCAATTGCAAAAATTAATGGTTGGAATTTCTTTCCCTATATTTATTCCAAACTCTTGCAAATCTAGAAATCTGTTTTCTTGCTCATTTTGAAAAAAACTATGACAAAGATGCTGATACTGATTAGGTCTGTAGTCGGTATCTTATTTAAGCTTCATTACTTTGGTGTGAATAAAAGTATAAGCAAAGTTCAACTTCTAATTGCCATTAAATTGTGTTAATAGACTTCAGGAAAATAAAATTTTGATTTTTTTTCTGGTTCTTTCCGATCGTAAATGTATAAAATTTTCTGTACTCTAACTTTAAATTTAATGACAATTGAGACTGTATGCGTTTCATTGGACCAGAAATGGCAAAAGAAATTTTAAATTTGGTGGTAGAGAGCTCAAAGATATTTTAAAAAATTAAAACATTTAATCCGTTATATTGATAACCAAAAACAAACTATCAACAAAGAAAAAAATAGTATGCATGCAAAATTACAACCCTTGCTGTGTTTAGAGGAAATATTTCAGTGCAGGAGCATGTTTGTAGCCATTATTTGTTTTGAAAAAGAGAAATTTTAACCAATCTAGAATCTTTTCTTGCGTTATTTTTGTCCTAGTCATTTTGATTAAGTGGGCGAAAAACAGATCTCCAATATAAAGAATTTAAAAAATGAACAAATTATGAGGACTTGTTCAAAAAAATCAAAGAAAGCAGACTTCTAATCTAAAATTCAGAGAAGCAGAAATTGTTTTTTTAAACATAAACAGCTGCCAAATGCTTGCAACAATATTGGTCCAATTTTTTTCCTTTAGAAAGCTTGGAGGAACATCTATATCCAATATATCAG
Source organism: Convolutriloba macropyga (assembly GCF_964194025.1). Taxonomy (NCBI): domain Eukaryota; kingdom Metazoa; phylum Xenacoelomorpha; order Acoela; family Convolutidae; genus Convolutriloba; species Convolutriloba macropyga. The sequence continues at coordinate 25,669 of NW_027451402.1, forward strand.
CAAAAAATAAAAATCTTTGTTAAAATTATGAACCGAGTGAAAAGAATAAACGATAAACGCAAAAATTCTGAATATCAAATTTAACAAGACTCTTGGAAGTCAGTTGTTACATAAAAGATAAAGCTCGCATAAATCAAAGGAAGAAATGCCTGAATGGAAAACAGCATAGTCCTTCTTATTAAATCAACAGCACAGAATTATTGTTAAATTAATTTAATCAATATTTAAATGCCAGCTATCACCATAAAAATTAGACGTTTCAACCGACCGATTTTTTGGCGCTGTAAATAACACTGACCTGCCATCAGTTCTCAAATTTGACAAAATAAAATCGAGAACTCTAGGTCAGGACAAAATTCAAGAGACATAAAATAAAATTTTCTGCTAAAAAATTTTTGTCAAAAATTTTATCCACTTCAGCAATTGTCTACTTTTTATCCACTCAATTGCGAAAAATAAAAAGTGCACATAGGTCAGCGCAATTCAAGAAACATACAACAAAAATTTCTGAAAAAGAATTTTTTTCCCCGAAGCTCCAGAAATTTTGTTCACTTCAAAAAATGCCGACCTTTCTCTACTTCAACAATTAAAGGAAGGGAGTTTTTTCAATTGCAAAAATTAATGATTGTAATTTCTTTCCAAATATTGTTTTTCAAAACTCTCGAAAATCAGTTTTCTTGCTCTTTTTGAAAAAGCCATGACCGAAGTACTCATTAGATCTATATTTTTGTGCCTTTCAATATTTTGTTGAGTGTGTGCAAATTTCAACTTCCAATTGGCATTAAATTGTGTTTATTTTGCATTAAAGAGCTCAGGAAAAAAATTGTTTTGAATTATTCTAACTCATTCTAATCGTAATATTAGCTAAAATTTTATACCCTTAAGAGAATAGGGGCACCAAAGTAGCTGAATTTCAATGCGTTGCTGTGCGGGTTTCTGTGTTCCTGCAAACGTTCATTTGGATGAACAAACAATCAGCAAATTCAACAATTTTTTATCAAATAAATTCTCTATTTAATTTCTTTTTAACTGTTTTTAAACGATATATCACAATACTTTACTCTGAGGTGCTTTCGAAGTAATAAACTGTTGCCCTAGTCGAGACCTGGAAATTATGAAAAGACCTATTAACTCCAGGTGGGTGTAAAAATTTGATTAAATTACACGGTCGAGGACTCTAGATAAATTCGAGGCTAATTCTTTCCAAAAGTCCAGCCCAATTCTTTTTGTATGCAAAAAAGAGGCAAACTGAAAAGTTCCCTCAATATCTGGGTTCGATCTCGCGACCTTCTCCAATATGAATCATTGCTTAACCAATTGGGCTACATGTCCTTAACTTTGAGGGAAACTGAAAACAAGTCATTATAACGGTGGCGAGCGCAATTCCAGGAAATGTTTTATTGTCCAGCCAAAATCCAGAACACTTTTATTGTCCAGCCAAATTCCAGAACACCTTTATTGTCAACCCAAATTCCAGAACGTATGTTTTAGTTCTAGCCAAATTCTAGGAAGGTTGTTTTAGTTCCATCCAAAATCCAGGACATCACAATAGGTCCAGACAAAATCGTTTCATACCTAAAATCTGTCGAAGACAGTCATTTCATACCTTTTTATGCTCTTCGGCCTAAATCTTGCATACCAAGACAACCTTTCAATAATACTTGCATTTCTGAAAGTCGCAACCATGGTTGCATATCAAGCTCTATTTAGACATCATTATTCGCGCCATTGGCAGACAAGTTATGGTTAAAAATGGGAAATCTCTTGCTTTAAATAAGATTGAAAGTGAATGTCAACCACTTCTGACTTCTTAAATATTATCAACATATATAATTGGCTTCAATGGAAATAGGTTGGGGGAATGGAAATCACGAAATGAAAGGGTTTTGGAGGACGAAAATGTATGTGGGGGAGGAAATGAGGGTTTGATGGGGGAGAAATTATAAAAGAACTTGGTTCCTTTACACTCCCGGCAATAAAAGCAAGCATTTGAAATGAAAATGTTAACACAATAAATTAAAGCGAAAAGTTTTTATTCTGACATTGGGTTTTTTGTTTGTGTGTGTGTGAGAGTGTGTGTTTCGATTAACTTGTTTCAGTGACCCTCCGGCGCACTTGACAATTGTTGGAATACACGGCTTAGAGTTATTACTGGTCTTTGTACAATTCCTGTAGCCGTCTGGATGTCGAAGCTCCTGGCTCTTCCGTCTGACACTCTTCACAGTCTTCCCCAGAGGCCAGATGCATCTGGGTGTGAAGTCCCTGAGCACCCACCCAATGTCACCTTCATCCTCATTTGATTTTTGCCACTTCGTTCTCTTGTTGAGCTCAGGAACAAGTTCCATCAGCAACCAGCTCCAGTAGTGATCAAGTAGTACCTGCCTCAACTTGAAGTCTTTAGTGTAGAACCACTGGTTGCTGTCCACAAGAGGTTTTAAACACATGTGAGGTCTGTGAAGGAGGAAGTGATTCAGGATAGGTGGTCCCTCATCTGAGATGCTACAGCCCACATGAGTTAATGGCCTGAAATTCAAAATTGCCTCGGCCTCTGCCACAACTGTCTGGAAAACTGAAAGTGTTATTTTACGACTGCCCAGCACTATCAGTAGACTCCTCTTCGCGGCCTGTATCAGCCTCTCCCACACTCCTCCGAAGTGTGGTGCCAATGGTGGGTTGAAAGTCCACTGAATGTTCTGTTGAGCCAATTGCCGACGGATGTACTTGTTGTCTGGCTTGTAGTCTCTGGAACTTTAACTTCATTGCTTGGTTCGCTCCAATGCAGTTTTTGCCATTGTCACTCACAATGAGGTCAGGGTATTGACGTTGTGATACAAATCTGTGTATGGTCATGAGAAGACAATCGGTTGATAGGTCATGGCATATTTCTAGGTGGACAACTCTGGTAACCAGGAATGTTAACAAGCAGATGTAGTGCATCTGGTTGCCCTTTCTTTTGTCCTCAATGCAGAAAACTCCAGACATGTCCAGTCCTGTTTTGAAGAAGGAGTACTGCTTGTTTACATCTGGAAATCTGAATTCAGGCAGATGGGCCATCTTCGGTCTCTCATTTTCTGCCCTCCATCGTCTGCCAATGAAACAGTATTTCCACAGACTTCGCAGCACTTTTCTCAATACAATCATCACAAAAATCTGCTGCAGGTGAGCCTTCACATGTTTCACGTCCTGATGTCCACAGCTATGGTGCGCCTTTTCGACCAACAATCTATCAACAAGCAATTCAGCTCCTGCTATGGAGAACAAGGGGATGTTTCGCACAGTAAGTTAGAGGTGCCCTGTTGAGTCTTCATCCCACCCTCAAGAGTCCGCCGTCATCTAGAAAGGGAGTGAAGGGCATCAGCTTGTCTCCTTTATCAAGGTTGTCTCCCTTCAACAGTGCAGAAATTGTTCACGATTAAAATTCGTTTTGGGACATTTTGACGAGGTAGTTACTTGCCTGGTTCCCATTTGATGCAAAAATGTTAGTGTTGGAGGTCTCAGTTGTTTCGTTTTGTCTTCTATTTCGGAGTTTTGCCTTGAAATGTCATATTGCCTGGAACACCATTCTAGCAGAATTGAGTAGTCGATGTTGAAAATTTTTCATCCTCAATGACCGGCGTCTGAAGTTGTGTCGCTTGTGTAGCACATATGTGGGGATCACTGTCCTCGGCATAACTCCATGAGTCTTGAGGTGTGCTCAAAAAGTCCAGTGGTTTAAGCCACAGCTTTGGTATGTCTGATTGGGTGAGGCCTTGTGTATCATGGACAGCGGGATTCATATTTCCGGGGATCTGTCTCCAATTGTCCGGGTTGGAATTCTCGTGAAATTTGGTCAACCTGTTAGCAATGTACATCTTCTGTCTCTGCATGGGTTGGAGCCATCCAAGTGTGGCGGCGTTGTCTGTCCAAAAGCGTTTTGAACTTTTAGTCGTTGTCATTTTGCTCTCACAGAAACCAGCTAGCTTTGCTGCTTCCAATTCCACTTCTGAAATGCTCAACTGCTTGATTGGTGCCACTTTTTTTCCGCTGATCACATATCGTGATGTGGAAGATCCATCGGCGTTGGTTGTCCTCATATAAACTATGGCAGCAATTGCACTCATTGAGGCATCAGTGAATGTGTGAAGTTGATGGGTTCCATCGATCCTGGGACTCAAGCATCTCGGGATTTGGATTGAAGTCATGCTGTCGAACTCATCCGTCTACTCCGGTAGTTTTTGTTGGTAGCATTGTGATACAGTGTGATCCCAATTTCCTCCCTCTTTAATGAATCTTTGGAGAATGCATCTGATTCTGATGGCCAAAGGTTAAATCAGTCCAACTGGATCAAACAGAGAAGCTGCTATTGAAAGCACTTTTCTTTGAGTCAGCTGTTGTCCTGTGTAGAGAAGCTTCGGTTTTGCAAACATCAACGTGTCAATCATGGGGTCCCACGTCTGACCAAGGATTCTTTGGGCTTTCAATTTAGCATTGTCCTCTTCCAGTAGGCTTTCTATTGCGGCTGGTTTGTCGCTCAGAAATTTTTTCAGATTGATTCCTCCTGAATGTAAAACAGTTTTCATCTCCTTTACACTTCTCTGGGCCTCCTCTTCAGAAGGGTAGGTCTGCATGAAATCATCCATGTAGAACTGCTGCATGATTGACGTGTACGCCTCTGGATGTTCTTGTTTGTGGTCATTTGCAAACTTCTGCGGAACAAAAATTGCACAAGAAGGTGAGCATGTGGCTCCAAAAATGAGTCGATTGTATTTGAAGATCTTTTCATTGCTATCCTCTGTCCACGGAAAGCGGAGGTAGTCCTGGTCTTGTGGTTGGATGCCAATCTGCATGAACTTTGCCTCGATGTCCGCTGTGATTGCCACTGAGTACTGTCTGAAGCGGAAAAGAAGGCCAGGCAGGTTGCAGAGTAGATCCGGCCCGGTCAACAATGCATCATTAAGTGAGATTCCCTTATAATTGCAAGGAGCGTCTGTGACTCTGCGAATTTTGTCTGGTTTCTGTTTGTTGACTAGTGGGTGATGGGGAAGGTACCGGACAATGTCTGCAACTGGGGTCTGCAGTCGTGATGTAGTTTTTATCCAAATCTTTTTTGATTGTTTCCTCGTAACGGTATCTCAAGTGTTTGTCACTCTCCATCCTCTGCTGCAGAGCGTGCCACTGAATTCTGACCATGAAAAAGTTGTTAGGGAGTGTGATGTCGTTCTTCTATAGAAGTCCAATCTGATATCTGTCTCCAATGTGGTTTATGGTATCATTGAGGATGGACACGGCTTCATTGTCATCTAAAGACTGTCCCTTTGAAGAACACTAATCGAAGTTCATTCCATCAATTTTACATAGGAGCTGGAGAAGATCTTCATCTGGATCGTCTTGTCGTTTTTTGATATAATTGAAAAGTGCTATGCTTGTGCTGTATGATTTTCTGACCCTCTTCTGTGTGTACCTATGAGGAATGGGCCCTGTCAGTGTCCAGCCAAGCAGAGTGTTGGCTCCGTATGCAAAACCAGTGGGTCAGGATGTGAACTGTCTGGGATCCGTTGCAGTGATTGCATCTGCTCCAATCATTATTCCGATCCGGTTTTTCACTGAAATCTTATGTTGTGGAGGTGAAAATGGTCTCTGCAGATTTTATTCAACATTTCAATTTCAACTATTTGCATCCAAAGCTCCTCCATTGCTGTTGCGTACACAAGGATTCTGATCACTGGACAACTGCTGTACTAAGCTCCTATGACGATCATGACATCTGCTGTTTTAACTGAGTGTTCACCATGAAGTGTAGCTAGTGGTAGGGTTAAATCTTTCGGTTGTTGAACCTGAAGTGCATCGGAAAATGTCAATGTCAGTGTCAAGCAGAGCGTAGGTTTCAATGCAAAGATCTCTGTTGAAAAGTGTTACCGGTATTGCCTGCAACTGTATTTGTGGTCTGATCCAAGAAGTTTCCTGTTGGTTGCTTCAAGTGTAGTTTTGTTGCGGAGTAGTTGCCTGCTGCTGGGTCACAGTGCGCTGAATGTTACTCTGCTGTCTGTTGTTGTTGTTCTGCGTGTTCGTCGGTTGAGGCTGAGAACAATTTTTGTTCCAGTTGCCCCAATGTGAAGTGCGGTTGTGAGATCCAGCTTGTCAGCTCATGTTTCCATTCTGATGGTTGTAGTTTGAACTCGTCTGCTGCCTTTGGTTTTCATTATTAAACTTACTTCCATAGTTTGACTCGTTTTGGTTTGTTTGGTTTCTGAAGGTATTGTTTTGTGTGATTTGATTCCAGTTCCTACTTGGTTGTGCATTTTGTTGATGTTGCCTTGCATCTGTCCTATGGAGTGTTGTGTGATGAAAGCCCTCGCATTTGTCCACAAGGCACCTTGTTTTCGATTGACAGAGACCCTTTTCGTGAGCTCTTAGACAATTAGGGCAGAGATTGAATCCCCTCACACAACCCTGTTGTTCAAACACTGACTTTTCCAAGTACTCGGGACGTCGATCGAGGTTGGGTCTTTGCGAGCAGAGTTGACATGACACATTTGGTGGGGCCCTTCTAGAAGAATTATTCACTCTGGTTCTCCGGTTCCGTTGTGAGGAGATGTCCTCGCACGCCTCTGCGTAGGAGTCAATCCAATCAGTAAAGTGGGTAAGGTTAGATTGCAGCAAGGCTTGGCTTCTTGTGTGATGATTCCATCTGATTATCATGGTAGCGTTCAGTTTGTCGCTGGCAATTCTCAAGACAACTGAAGACTTGAGATCAGCTTCGCAGTTATAGAGCCGGAAGATTTGTACAAGTCTTCTCAAGAACGATTAGAAGCTCACAAAAGAGTTTGCTTCGTCTAATCTGGGTTTCGGCCACTTCTCTAATTGATCAAGGTATGCAGCGACAGTTTCATGATAGTAGTCCCCTTTGTAGGAGTAACCACTTATGGAATCTTTTGCTTTATGCGTTACGGAGTTTTGAAAGTTAGGTCATTTTTTGAGCATCTGAGAGACCACTGTTGTTGTGATTGGTTGATTTGAAGAAACTGAACCTTTGTTGCCATTTCAAAGGATCACCTGTGAGAATATCAATTGATATCATAGGCAAACTCATTGTGTTCTGTAACATCATTGCTTAGTTTTGTATCCAGTCTGGTGGAGAAGTCGGAAAACTCGGGAAGCCATTGTATAGTTTGCTAATATAGGCGTTGTTATTGTGTTCACCAGGTCCGGTACAATTTTTCAGTGTTTGTTGATTTTGTGATGCGTACCTATGGCTGATGGTTGGACCAGTTGGCTATTGAAGTGTAAAGAAACTGGTTGTTGCAAATGCCCTGCTCTACTCTCACTCTCATGTCGGTTCTGTCCTCAAACATGGTTCTTTTCCCTCAATCGACTTGGATTTTGCCAGCCCTCATCTGTTCTCAGTGCCACTGTGAGACGTTCCCTGTTCCTCCTCTCTCTTCAATGCTCAGAACGGGTTGCGAATTATCAGGGTCTTCTGAGTCGGACGAGTCAGCGTTGTTAGCTTCCCGATTGTTGCGGCTTGCAAACTGGTGTTTCATTGCTCTATTGCGTAAAGGGTACTGTTTTCTCAGTAGATTAGGGGAAGGCGCTGCTGATGTGTTAAAGGCAGATCCAGTGTCACTTGCATCCGTTCTGTGTGCTTTTGCTCTCTGTTTGCATTTCAGCATGGTTATGTTTCTTTCGGCTGATTCATTAGCAAGTGTTGTCAACTCTTCGCTTGTTAGTTGTAGCTTCATGAGTTCACTGCAACTTCTGGCTAACCAACAAAATTACAGTTATGTATCTGCTTTTCATGTTCCCTGGCTAACTGTTCCTTCAACCTCACTGCCATGACTGCTGCTGGCAATTCCAATCGTGGTTTTGAAAGACGTCTCATCGCGGCAACTCTGCAATTTTCAATGACATTTGCCAAGTGAACTGATTATTGTTTTGGTTTGGTTTTGAACGTTGGTAGTCCACTGCACACACCGTGTCTTCAGACGCGTCAGCGAACACAAGAAGTTAGGTTTTATCCGTAACTTTATTGAAGTGTCTTCTATCGATGCTTTTTCAGCTACAATTTGAAGCAGTTCTTTCCTTCTCAGGAATTCTGCTTCTTCACCAGGCTCCAATTCGTTTGCCCAACGTCGCTATATCTTAGTCCAGAACCAGATGCCCTTCAGAAGTTGTCTCAAGTGAACACTGAACGGAGCGAAAAATTTGATTGCGCCAAATATTGAAGATACCAGTGACAAAATTTTCCTCTGAGTTTTTGGTGTTCAACTTCCTTGTTGGTACCTCTACACACCTGAAGATTATCATCTTCGTTCAACTTCGATTTGCTTTGTGTGGCTTATTGATTTTATTTCTTCTGGGATTGCTTCACTAATTGCATCGTTGTTGCCTATCCACATCTTCAGTTCAAATCCATGCTGTGAGAGAAGACTTCGTAGCTGTTTGAAGACTTCGATTGATTCCTCAGGGGTTTGCACCGATTTGATGAAATCTTCTATGTAGAACTTGTTTTGGAGTGCTTCTGCTGCAATTGGGTACTCTTCTTCGTTGTCAAGTCCTTCTCTCTTGAGAGCATAGTTTGCACAGGCTGAAGAATTCTTAGCTGCAAATACATGACGATGATATTCGTATATTTGAACAGATTCATTTGTTATTGCACGTCATAGAAACCTCAAGCAATCTCTAACAAGTTCGCGAATTTGCACTTGTAGAAACATCGATTCGATGTCAGTTGTCAAGGCTATTGGTCCTTCGCAAAATCTGTATGTTATTCCGATCAATAGGAGTAACAGATCACTTCCTACAAGTAGCTTGTTGTTTAGGCATAATTCATTGAATTTTGATGCAGCATTTTAAACACCTCTTACTTCGCCAGGCTTGTTTGTGTTTAGCACTGGATGGTGTGTGGCAAATACCCTTCCCTCCCGATGGTGCCCCTCACTTCGGATTTTTCACTTCCAAAATATTTACGAATCCTTTTTCTTCGTCTATATCTATTGACTGTTGATACAAATTTTCCCGGTTTGGGTTTTTATGGAATCTTTGCTCCAGTGAGCAAAGCTGACCCAGGGCTGAGCTGTAGTTGTTCGATAGGTTTGGCTTTGGTTCACTCCAAAGCACTCCCACTTCGTACCACTCGCCTGTAAAATTCGTCATTTTCTCTACCTTCTTTAATGACTGCAAATCCTTCTTTGATTGACTGACAACGCTAATTTTGGAAGCGTAGGTTTCTATGTACTACCAGTTTTAGATGTCCTCAGCCACTTTCACATCGTCGGTGAAGGCAAAATACGAAACATTTTGTTTTCTTTTGCCCGTCATGGGTCTACTGACTACCCTTCCAGCTCTGTTAGAAAAACTAAAGGGTCACTTCGTCTTCTTATCTTGTAGTCCAATGGGCTTTGTAGCCTGTATGCATCTTGACCAAGGATGATGCCAAATTCCATCAAGTTGAAGCTCTTATTGGTTAGAACACTCAAGTGAATGAGGCTTTTCTTTAGCTTGTTGTAGTTGTAGTTTGTTTTACCAATGAGATTGACGGGTGTACAAACTCTTCGATTGAATGCACTTTTGAATACAGTCCCTTTGTTAGAGGAGCATTTTTTTGTTTCTACATCCTTCGTTCCGTGTATGCCAGCCATGTTGGGCGTAATCTTGGTGCCTCGGGATTGTAACTCCTCCTGCAGAATAGAATCGATGAATGAAACTGTTGATCCACTATCGAGGAAAGCATATGTGTTCAGCCTGTTGCCGCCGCTATGTATTGAGATGGGAACTATCTCGGAACTTCGTATTGAGATGGGAGAAACCTCGGAACTTCGTAACTCTGGTTGTTTGTTGCTGCGCTTACGTTAAATGCGCGATTGCCATCGTCCATTTGAATGGAGTGTAGCCATCGGCTGTACTTCTTGATGCATCCATTGATACCGCACGCATAGACACTACAATCATTGATTGAATGTCCTTCGTCTAAAAATCCGTAATGTAAGCGTTGCTTCCTCGCCGCGGTGTCACAATCATTCCAACTCATTTTCAAAAACAACGGCCAGTTCAAAATTCTATGAGTGCCATCATCTAGCGGACAGTGATTACTTGCATCGTTTCTTTCACATTCGAACTTGCAAAAAATTTCGATGTTTCCAGTAACCGTTCGGTCATATTTCCGCTTTTTCAGTCTTCTTTATTTCGCTCTCATTTGAAAAATAAAAACCCTTCATCCAAAAATTCCGTTCGAGGTAGCCAGTTTTCAAACACAATCAGATCAGGACAGTCTTCATCTTTATAAACAACATAGAACCACTAACTCTCTTTGAGAACTTGCGGTAGTTTATTTACAGCCATATACAGTGTCAAAATTGATTGCAGATCACCGATCTGCTTATACTCTTTCAGCACATTCACAACGTTTGAAACAAAAACTGACAAACTGATCAGACCTGTTGAGTCATGAGGTTTCACCTGATTAGCCTCGCAAAGACTCTCCAGCTGTATAACAAAGATCACATGAGGCCTTCTATATTTCCTCTCCAGAAGGCTCCAAGCAGCACCATAGAGCTGTCCAGAAGAGCCCATTCCACAGACTGCACACTTGGCTCTGCTTGCCAGAGTCGTCTTCAGATGGCTCAGCTTCTCTGATTCGGGTATTGGACCTTGATCCACTGTAGCAATGAACATCCGGCCATGTTAAAGGGTTTCCGTCGAAATTTTTTAACTTCAGCTTTGTTAAGTTACTGCTACATGAATAACCAGTTTTGTATCGTCTCGGTCCTCAACGTTTGATGAACGGCCGCGGAAACTGTGATATCGTGAGAAGTAGCTATGAATTGTCACTTAAGGGTTAATTCGAAGCGAGCTGTTGATCGATCTCGTGTTAGAAGGTGGTCAATTCTACTGGCCCAGTCTGAGACATCTCTTCTTTTTGGGTCCAGTTGAATGATGACTTGTCGCGGGCACTAGTTGTTTGGCAACGAACATTTTTACTCTCTAATGCTGTTCTCTTCACATAGCGCACTAGCTCACGCTCTTTCTCCAGTAGATGAAGCTTTGTTTTCAACTCAATCAAATACATTTCCAGCTCTAGTAGTTTCCTGCTTTCAAAACCGTGTCTGTTCTAATTGCATTTTGATGTCAAATTCGATATCGAATTTCTTCATCTGTCCCGTACGCATTTGCTTTGCTGAAGATGGTTCCGAAATCGTGACTGCTTGTTGTGCTCCATTTTTTCAATGTTTCGGGAACAGGGTTGTCCTTTGTTTCGGTTTTTTTCTTTTGCTGTTGTTTACTGCCTAAGTTGCGTTGCTTTACTCTGTATTCAGTGCTGCTTGCGTGCTTGTGCTAATGTATATATATATATATTTATATATATATATATATATATATATAAGCCAAGTATAAACTTGCGTTGCACTCCCTTGCTTCTTGTAAATGTTATTCAACAAAATCACCTGTGTAGGGTACAAGCTTGTCACGACAATGCAGTTCCTTTGGTATTGTTTCCTCTAGAAGTTGAACAGTCTGTCGGTAGAAGAGCTTTAGTTTGTTGAGTCGGTCTGAATCTGCAACTCTTGTAGCCAAATTTAATTTGGTGTTAATTTCTTCCATTAAATCTTTAATTTTTTTATGTAATTTCAGAGGTTGTTTGAAATTATTTTTTGCTGAATCTGCTAGAATTGGCTGATTACACTGCTCTTTTTTGATTTGATTGTTCCAGCCAAGCAGGATTCGACATCGGTTTCGTTACTGAGTTGCACTGTTCTGTTCGCTTTGCGGGCCTTAAGCTGTTGATTCGTTTGGTGGGATTTTCTTTGGTGGGTGCCCTCATTACTCTTTTCATCGGAATGGCTGGCATTATGCCCTCCACTTTCAGGTCGGCTTAACAAATGTAACGGCTGCTCTCCTAACAAAGACAAGGAAAACTTTTATACCCTATCATAATACATTTGCAAAAAGTTCAATATTGAATAACTCTGTAAGTAAAAGATCAAACTTGAGCAAACTTGGCAATGAACAACAATGTAAATACAAAATGAAACTAAAGCTATATGAACTGTATTGCTGAGTGATCTTCGAGAAATAACACAACAACTCTTTACCTCAGTTTTGAACAATCTGAGTTAATTTAATGAACATATTTTACTTCTCAATTGGCTTCAATAACCACCAAAAATTAAAGCTATGCTAGATTTCTTTAAGGCCAGTGAGAGGAACTGACAACGTGCTTGCACTAAGTTTCTCTCACTTAGGAATTTTATTCCTCCAAAAAAATATTGAGAATATCAAAGTCGATTCTCTTTTCAACATGTCAAAGCTAGGTTAAAACTGTACAATCACTAAGATGATTTACAGAAACAAGAAACAATAACAACTTATTCAACGCTCATAAAATGGGCCTCGATATGCACAGTATATCAGTTTAATAAAACAAAATTTCAAGTTTCAACTTATATTTGATAGTTTTCAAGCTTCTTTTAGGCTGCTAGTCACGTGGGTTTTCAGGTCAAAATCGAATTCCTGATTGATTGTAGACAAAGATGGAGACAAAATGTGACCATTTTTCCATAATGTCACTCTTTCAGCGTAAAATTGATGTCATATAAAGCTATTTAACCAAGAACAATTTTTGTCGAACGTTCTGTATCTGTCGTACATATTGTACTTGATAATTCTTATATTTAATCTAGTGCAGTAAAATTCAATACGATCTTTTTTGAAGGGTCGTTATTAAGAAGTCATGTGTATTTCGTTTGTACCCTAAGTTAACTTGTCTTGTTCAACCACATGTTTGCTGTTCATTTTACCGCATTGGGAATCATTATTTGTTCATGGCTTTCAGTATCTACTCAATTGCATTCTCCTGCTATTGCATCTCGTGTACAGTTGCCATATTCTGATTCAATATTTCTGTTAGTCTTCCTCATCTTCAAATTCAGCAAACAAGACCTAATTAGAATATTGGTCCAGCGAATTACTCTACTAAAATTTGTACAGCGAACACGCCAAGCGAAACAGCAATCTAAAAAGGTGAAAGCTAACTCAAGTGTCAAGATCAAGTGCACAGTTCTGATTATGTACGACATGGCGCAGCCATCTTCTCAGAAGAGGATCCCTTTAGGCATCGAGCTGTTTTGGGATAAGCTTAGTTAGGAAACCCTCTTAATTGGGAAAAACGACAGACTCAGTTAAGTTTATCTCTGCTAAGGAAAGAAATTATAACCTTTCACTGCTGGTTCCTCAACCAGAACGAGTCGAGCTCCAACTTGAATCATTCTCTGAAGACACCATTAAAGGATCGTCAGCACAAACAGAACAACCAAAAAAGCATAGGGAAAACCGTTGTCAACGTCAAATGGATTTGGAATAATCTGCGGCGATCAGTCCAGGAATCAAGTGGATCGAAAGACTCTCTCATTATAAAGCCCTGTTGTTGGAACTGCAGGAGGGAGAACTGTTAGTAGCCGCAATCCGCATCTCTGGGTGGACATCCAAACTACCAAAAAACTGCGAGTAAAACTCATCAAATCGAACCCAAAAATACAACTTTTCAAATTGGAAACAAAAACGTGAGTCAACCAACTCTTTTTGGAGGTGTCTGTCGCATCTTGAACAAATCACTAGCTACAAAAATCATCAACATTTCAACTCCTGCACGATGATTAACAACAGCACTGATACAAGATCCCAAAACTTGTGCTAATGAGCCAACTTTTGTAATTGGTATGATGCAAAAACAAGCAGCAATTAAAGGTTGGCGCAACAAAGATGCTGAATTCGTTATTGTTGGCAATGGCTGAAAACCACTTCCTGCTCACCATTTGTTTGAGATGCTTGGCATATGGGTTTTTCGAACTCGAAATCCTACAGAAGGTAGTCTGATCAACAATAACACTTCACAGTGTCCATTCAAACCTAGAATAGCAAAAAAATTTCATAATTTAATTTAACGAATTGGACATTCAAAAGAACATATTGTCAAAAAAAATAAACCATTTTAACCCCCTGAAGCATCGAAAAGGGAGACGGCTTCTTGAAATTACAAGAAAAGGTCAATTTTGAAATCAGAAAATTACCTAATGAGGGACACTTTAAATTTAGTTATTGTTCAGATCATTATTTATTGTTCAGATATTCTATATCAACTATTGTCATAAAGTCAAAAAAGAACAAACTATAAAAATAGTTCTTGATTAAACACTTCTTGACAATATCATCCTCAAAAACAAATTACAGATGACTCAGATTGATACATTTGTCAATTCTATATCACAAATAATTCCAAACTGTTAAAACTGTACCTCATGAGAAACTTTTTTTTCCTTCATAGATCTCGAATACGCCTAAAATCAAACTAATATTCACTTGATACCACAAAGCACTGTAACTATGATAATGAAAGTGGTGATATGACAGGCGGTTATAGATTCAAAATTGGCTTATTTGGACTCACTAACATGGCTCCCGAGTTCTAAAAAGCCGTAGATTATACTCCCATAGGCCTCAAAAACACTTTACTGATGACATTTTAATTGTAAGTAAAATCTCTGAAGAAGACCATTTTAAATTGTTTACAGACTGTCTTAAAAATACTTGATGCATATAAACTTCTTATAAATCTAACAAACTGCCACCTAGCTAAATCAAAAATTTCTTGCCCAGCTTACAACATAAAACAGTCAATCACCTCTAGTCTCGAATTAAAAACCTCTGCCATTTTGATGCTCAATTAACCTAACACACTTAAAAACTTTCGTTCTATCCCCTCAGTTCTGTGCACTTTATCAGTATATTTATTCCCAATATATCTCAAATTTGTTATCCTTTAAGAACACTACTTCGCAAGACGTTGCAATACAGTTGGACCGCTCAACATACCACACACTTTATTGCTATTAAAAATCGCATTGCAAATCACACTGATCGTATTCATTATAACCCGCAGCTCAAAACAAGTGTTAAATGTGATGCTTCTCGTTCCGGCATCGTCGCAGCTGTTCAGCAACCAATTGTAGACGGATGGTGACGCATATCATTTGCAACAAGATTTTTAAACTCTAACAAAGATCGACACAGTATAAAGGAGTGGGAATTACTCGGAGTAGTTTGGTCAGTTGAGTTTTTTGAAATATATTGACATGGCAAAAAGTTTTTAGTTATAACCAATCACAGTGCTCTGCTTTCCTCTTTCCATTTTCAAAGAATATCGTTCTAAAAAATCTTGTAAAAGCCGTCTGTCACGCTGGGTTTACCTTCTTTTACCATTCCATTTGCAAATAGGGAATCTACCAGTAGCCAAAATGGATTTAGTAGACTATGACTCCAGAAATACATATCAACCAGCAAAAATCATATGATTTTATGAT
Organism: Convolutriloba macropyga; assembly: GCF_964194025.1. Classification (NCBI taxonomy): domain Eukaryota; kingdom Metazoa; phylum Xenacoelomorpha; order Acoela; family Convolutidae; genus Convolutriloba; species Convolutriloba macropyga. The sequence goes on from NW_027451402.1 coordinate 41,001, forward strand.
GGAGAATTTTTATTTGGTACATTCTCAAAGTTTCAATCTGAATCTAAAACACTAAAAAACTCAAAATCTTTCCGCTTTTCATTTAAATGAAGTTTTTTAGGTACCGCATCTGCTGAGCAAATCGCTACCGTAAAACATGCTGATAACAATTGCGAAATTTTGATAATTGATCATGCGTGGCCCGTATATTTAACTAAAAAATCAATTTCGCTCGCAGAACAAGACACTACTTCAAAAGCTCCCACAAATAACATCCTTAACCCGGACACAGAATATGCGCCGCTCAAAATAAGTTTAAACATGCTCAGCGAAGTACCACTTCCACGTTAACCACACTTAATTTCATTAACTTAGATACCATTTGCGCATCGGAAGTACATTTTTATCAACATAAATTTGAAATTGCCCCGCAAAACACTACCTCAAACACAAATCTGTTTATGCATCATACTATACATCCCAACCTTGCATCGCGTGTACGCTTGCACTCAATCTACTCGTCACCTACAGCTAATGTAACAAGTATAAATGATTCCACATTACTGAATAGTATTTCACTACCGAAATCCGCGTGGCAAAACAACATAAAAATACAAACATCTCCTGATTGCCAAAATTCACTAAAATTTAGGCAATAAAATCAAGCTGAACTGTCAACCAAATCCAAATCACGCATTCTTTTCCAAATTAACACTAGGAATTCAAATACCTTAAATAATTCAACTGCTAAATTGGCGAACAATAAAAAACTGCTTTTTGCGCATTTCAACTCTCAAAAACAGTCGAACATTCGTACAGTAAGTTCAATCTTCTAAAACTAACAACATGAATCAAATATCCTTCACGAAAGGCAAATCTATGCCCACAACTGCAACTCGAACCTCTCGCCGCGTATCGTTTACAACGGATATCGCACCTAACACGCCCCACCGATCACCTATTCATTCTAATCTCAGGACTCCTCTAACAGATAGACCCCAAGTCAAATCATATGAAAGAGTGGTGGGGAAGTATTTATCAAAAATTTTAAAGATTCTCTCACAAGTGAAGATGCAGTGCTTAAAGAAGTAAGAGTCTGCATCATACGTGACGATGAAGCCCGATTAAAACAAATCAGACCCTACCTCCACTCATGGCGTGACCTTCATGTCAGTTGTAGTTCGGATTACATGGTCGAGAAGGTCGCAATTACCCAGGCACTCAAGGACGCGCTCATTGAAGACTTGCATGCAAGTAACCCGGGCAGCTGAAGGACGATTTGCATGGCACAACATTGTTGACAACCCTTTTTGAATCGCGAAATCCTTGCTCGCTTTATAGGATGCAAATCCTGCACGGCAATTGGTATAAACTTTAATCCCATTATACCCGCCGAGAAATTTCAACCTAATAATCTATGTATATTTCCCAATCAGGAATTTAAGTAGATTTTGCAGGTCCAATTTATATCGGAAAAGAACACGAATTTTATATAATTTCATGTATTGATCCATTTACATAATGCACATCAGCAGAAATTTTTGATAAAGCAAATGATTCAAATGTATTAAAGATTATAGACGACTGTATAAAAATTCATTCACTACCACAAACTTTATGACTAGATCGGGCTCGTTGTACTGTTGGTATTGACTTTTTTAAAAAAAAAACAATATATAACTCAATTTAACGCATTGCATGTATTAAAGAAGCAAATAAAGAAACAAGCATCAACAAACTCAATATTAGAGCCACACTGAAATTAATATTACATCAGCTCCGCATATGTAAACGAAAAACTACAGGGATTTCGCCATTCAAGTCACATTTTGGTGGTTGTGCTAACACTCCGCTCAGCAATATTAGTACTTCAACTTCTGATTTAAGCTATGATAACTAACTTAAATAGTTCTTAGATTAAGAAACGGTAACTGCCAACAAACTTTTGCCTAAAAAACCCTGGGGCCATTATAGAAGCGACAAGAAACTAGAACAGAACGCAAGGCCACTCAAAAGGCTCAAAACAGAGAAAGACAAGCAAACGACATTGAGCCAAGATTCTACAGATCATCGAACATACATCGCTAAATACCCCTCAAAGAATCTGCCATACAGATCGAGCTTGCGCGAAAAAGACATCCTCAAAAATAATCAAAAAACTGGACGGTCTTTATGAGGCGTGAACCCCAGATTCAGTGGTGTAAAAAATTGATCAATATACATCTGTGACAAGCGAACCGGGTAAACTTGATGTGGCAGTTAGGAACATTGACATCGCCAAAACCCGGGACCCGAGCAGATCGGAAGAAAAAACTACAATATTATATCAACAGACGAAACCCCCAGCTCTTAGCGAAAACAAATCAAAAATAGCCAACCACAAGAAAAACATCAGAATCCAAAAAAGGGACCGAAAGATGAAACATACAAAACGCGACAACTCGAGTGACGTATCGTCAACTAAGTCAAATAGTTTACGTGCGCACGCCTACATTACCTGCAAATCATGCCCCTCAAACGCATGAAGAAACTGAAATGCCCTCTAATTCAATTGAACAAGTAGTAATCACAGCTCCACTAACTAACACCTCAGAGGAACTCCAAATTCCTACCACATCGACACCCAAGTAAGCATTACAGCAAATTTCTCAAAGATCTGATAAACGATCTGGAACGAATCCAAAATACTACGGATCCTCCAAGACAAGTCACCTGGGGAATCCAGTAACTCCTGCCAACCCATTTGGTAGAATTCTAAGCGGAAAATACTTGCAGCTGATATTGAGACTTTGCAGCCATCAATTATCCAGTCGACTTTAAATACCACAGCTCAAGTGGAACCTGTCCAAAACCAATTTTCTGAGCCTGTCATCAATACCATCTTGCCCACAGACTCAAAAATTCACCCTGCAAATCCCCGTCCTGGCAACAAATTTGAAAAAGATGAGGAAAACAACACTCTTGACTAAAACTTAACATGGGAAGCAAACGTGCTTTTTCAAATTTGTTAAAAGAGGAAATGTTGTACATTTTCACATGATATTTCTTATATTTAGTGCAGTAAAATTCATATACGATTTAATTATTTTATTTGAATGTGATATTAAGAAGTCATATGTAGTTTAATTGCACCCTAAGTTAAATTGTCTTGTTCAACCATATGTTTGCTGTTCATATTACCGCATTCGGAATCATTATTTGTTCATGACTTTCAGTATCTACTCAAACTCATTCTGCTGCTATTGCATCTCGTGTACAGTTGCCTGCTAGTCGGCTTCATCTTCAAATTTTGCAGAAAATATCGAATTAGAAGATTGGCCTAGCGAATCACTTTACTAAATTTTGTAAGGCAAACACGCCGAGCGAAGCAGTAATCTAAGAAGGTGAAAGCTAATTCGAGTCTCAATATCAAGTGCACAATTTTGATCTAGTGCACAATGACAGTTTGGTTCGCAAACCAATGGCCAAGAATTTGATGCAATGTAGTTAAGTCGTAATATCGTTTTGCTGATGTTGAGATAGTCCGAGTTTGAGTTTCACTTCATGTGTGATAATTACGTACTAATAATAGTTACTAAATACGAATGATGACAAAAGTGAACAAATCAACATTGCTGCAGCAAAATCTAGCAATTATTGTTGCTCGTCATGCTATTCGTACTTCACGGCTTGATTCGACCTTCAATTTAATTGCTTAGCATAAAGCGTAGCCCCAACAATCATCAAAATGAATGCATTTACCCATGTAGGTGTTGATCGCCGGAACTTAGTCGTTATCCGAGTCAAAGTTTGGCGGTGAAATTCTGTTAAAAATACCGTGAAAAAAAAAACATTTTCACCGCGTATTTCTCACGTCTTTTTTTAAAATCTCGAACATGTAAATTCGAATAATCCCAAGGTTAAAGTTACATGTTTTAATATTATAGATCAAACCTACTACATCTTTCCGTTGAATAACTAAACATAATAACAATAAAAAACTAAGGTTCAGTTTCTAGTTCTCGTGAATTATTTAAAAAAAAATAAACTTTTAAAGCCTTCAATTGTTTTGTCCATTGGAACTCGTTCGTGTCTTTTTTGCATCTCTTCCTTTCATTCTTTTTAAAATTTTTTCTTTGATTTTTCTTTTTTTAGAGCTCTTGGAAGTTTATTCCATTTCCGAACAAAGTTTCTTATAATTGAATTTTGACTCCGTTCTGATTTACATTTTTTTGTGAGAGAAAAATCATCTGTACCATTATTTACTTTAATTTCAACGTGTTCGATTATTCTGAATTTTCTTTGGTCTTTTACGTTTGTTTGTTGGACTATATCGAAAAGTCTATTTAATGAAGTTTTTGCTATTTGAATTTCTGCGGGAAGTATTTTTTTTTCGAGAAATAGTTTATGAGCACTGTCATATTTTGTTCGAAAAAAGCTAATTTTTATGCCCCATCTATTTTGTTTATTTATTCTGTCAATTGAGTAGGACGGCAAACTTTGAAAAAAAATTGCACGTAATTCTAAATGCAATAAAACAAGTGATCTAAAGAGATTTATTCGAGCCTTTAAAGGTTTTTGATTGCGTACCAAATAAATTGATCTGACAGCTCAAGCCATTTTACTGATCACATTATTAAGTTGTTTTTGGTAGTTCAACTCTTTGTCAAGAATAACACTTAGGTATGTGCATTCATTTATTGGTTTCAATGAATGACTTTTGAATTCAACGCAATTGACAGTTGGTAACTTATCATTTTTAAAAACCATTATTTCTGTTTTCCCTTCATTTAGAGTTAACTTGTTTTGTTAACTCTACCTCCACCTCCTGCATGTCTACAACTTCTTCTTACTCTGCTGCAACAGCTGTCACTTAACTCTATGACATTTCCTAAAGGATACTAAATCAGATCCGATAAATGTTATGGAAAACAAATGCGGTAAAATTTTGTAAGAAATGCGGTGAAATGCTGTGAATTATTTTTTTCACCGCATTCACCTGGAGATTTATGATTTGACTTTAGGCTTGTGGGGGTTACGTTCACATTAATTGTTTCTGTTGAGGGGAACGCCAGTGTCAGGTTAGGTGTTGTTGCAGGGCGATAGCGTAAGATCAGAGAAACGTTTTTTTTTTCAAATCAAACTCACTAATTCGTAGCGTGCGTTTAGGTTAAAAACTCCAATAACGCAAAACAAATCATCAAAATTGTACAATTTTTGCATCTTCTGGTGTAACTTCATGTTGACGAATTCATGTATAACTTTCGTAATCATACTGATTGAACTAAAAATGATTAAGCGAATCACAAATTTTCTTGATACTAAGTTAACTTTTTTGAAACGACTACTTGGGAAGCCGATAAAACTTTCTGAGTGCGATTCGGTGTCAGTACTGATAATGAAACCACGTTATCTCAGACGTTGTTAAAAGATTAAAATTTAAATTCGCATTTGTGCAAAATGCTTCCTAATCTGTAGACACAGCGAAATTAGCGGAAGACGCCGAGTCACAAGCAGGCAGGTGTACTTCATCTAGAACTGAACCGATGAAACAAAACGAGTATATCACTGAGAAAATTCCAGTGACAGTATATTTCATGTATAATTCTTCATCGTCATTATGCCAAGTCATTGTCCATAGTATTGTGTCGGTCGTCCCAGTCATTTCAAAAAAAAAACAGAACACTACCGAAAATCAATTCCAGACAGTTCCTAAACCATATAATTTCGACTCAAAAGCTCAAGCGTAGCCAGTAACCAAGTTTAATTTACCTTGTCAATTTACATTGTCTTTTGTAATAAAAAAAGCACTGTTTATGTTTGTCGTAAGAACCCCCACGCTGTTTTTGTTTGTCGTCCAAAGATTAGATCGGCCAGTGTACGTTTTGACATGACCAGAGAATGGACAAGTTTAAAACAGTCACTAATTTTTACACTGGCTCAGCACTGAAAAATTCGGGGGGGTGGGTGACTCCTGGGACTTCAGAGATGAGCGAAATTGAACTACCTAAGTGAACTAGAAAAATATAATAAACTGAATTGACATGGTATTGTTTGAGTTCAAAATTCAAGATTAGTATCAGTTCCGTGTTTTTTTATGGAATTGACTGATTTTTGTCAAAAACTCAAAAAATTGCAACCAATCAGTAAATAACTACATTATCAGAAGCAATCATGAAAAACAAAATAACAATTATTTCAAGAATTACAGATTATCTTTATTTAAAGTTCTCAGGACACTTGTTTGTCATTTTTTTCACCTTAGGCTTCTTTTTTCTTAGAAGCAGCAAGTTGAAGGTAAAGCTATATTTTCTTGGTTTAACTCACTAATTTGATCAGATGTTTTCACTTATCTATCTTATGGAAGTGAAATCATCTCACAAAATTTTACTGCATTTGTAAACGGCCCCTGATTGTATATTAAACTAAGCGCTATTCCCTAATGATTTCACATTTTATATGCACATATTGTGTTCGTTTATAATGCGACTTTTTCGAAATCACAGAACCTGCTGTTGTCGCTCTGTAATCCCCTCACAGTTCTTTAAATGACCTAATAACGTTTCAATTTTCGGTAAGTTTATGAGGCGATGGAGTGCAGTTTTTGTGGTTTTTGAACAAACGTGTCCCATCGTGATTTACCCTTTGACTACCCGGACCAATAGACCATTTTGTATCATAGCTGAGTCAAAGTTCTTCAATTCTGCATTTTCCCGCTGAACAGTACTATGTTCATTTCAATTTTCAGGCTGATCATTGTCAAATTACATAACACAAGCGGAATAATCTGAGTCTGATCTGATCAGATCATTTTTATAGTCTGAGCAAAGTCTGCTCAGCCGAAAGTTACAGACCGCTGAGCAGAATTTATAGACAGGTATTAATTAACCCTACCTCTAACTGTGAATCAGGACATAAAACTTCTCCTGAGGCTGAGGAGCACTGCAATTTTGAATACTTACGGCTGAAGAGTAGTCCAATTACGAGTACCTACGGCTGAGGAACTGTCCAGTCAAACCGACCTTCAATTGAATTGCTGGTTTTAACGGCTATTGTGGCGATGAAACGGTGGTTGCAGTGTATTAAGATAAGAAGTGGCTTTAGTTATGATTCCGGTGAATCACTCGAAATTTCGAAGTTAGTTGCGAAATTTTCAGTTTTATGTTCTATTTGTTATCTGAACTATGACACATAAAATCATAATGTTAAACCCTTATACAGAATATTATTATTCTCTGAGATTGAATTGTGCATGATACCATTATATTGTCATAATGCAACACAGAGCTGTTGGTAAAATAATGATTAAGCTTTGATATATATTGGCACTAGGGTCTGGGTACTAGAATTGCATGACAACATCATTTTTCTTAACATTGGTGCTAGTTCAAATAATTGCCCTTCTTATTATCAATAATTAGAAATTTTTACTTTGTTAAGTTTGAAGTAAGCTACTTGCAAAACGATTCCAACATTTATCTTGAAATATTCTTCTGCGAACAAAGCTTTTTGTATTGTTGCAAAAAAGTCCGTGCAGTAGAACATTTTCTGCGGAAAGAAATTAAATTTTTTGCACACAGGATATATATATATATATATATATATATATATATATATATATATATATATATACAACAGAATATAAATGCAATCAAAAAGAATGATCAATAAGAAAAAAGAGAAATGTAATCTTGAAAAAATAAGGTTGGATATTGAATTTTTGTCAAAATCCTGTTACATGACCATCAATTATCAAGAGTGTAACTATGTTTCTGCCATTTTATCGCATATAAATCTATCCAGTATAACGTCGTCTGCAAAGTCGTGTATGATATTTGGAAACGTTGAGTTGCAATCTGTGTAGCAAAACCCCTCAACATATGGTCCCGATCCCTCTGGTTGACTCCATTGTATGTCCCATCTGATCACACCTTCTGAAGTTTTCCAACCAGTCTCGGTCCGTTAAATCATACAAAATAATTAGCAAACAATTTATAGGCTAAAGTTCCCAGTGAATCCAAATTTGATACACCTTGACAAAAAAACTTACTAAAACATGGTAGATCTTGCCAAGATACTGACATGGTACTTTCAATGAAAATATCAAGATTTGCAACAACTTGCAAGATCTTTGCATGGCTATCAAGAAACAAGATCTTGACAATATAACCAAGAAACGTTATAACCATCACATGGCAAGATATACTATGTTGTAAAAATTTAAGCACCTTTAAACAAGAATTACCACGAGTTCATATGATTGAACACGATTTATCAAGAATTATCAAGAATTGTCTAATTTGGTAATATTCGAATGCAAATCTTCAGGACGTCTCCAGGTTTGAATTGGCTCAATTAAGCCTCGCCCGGACCTAATGCCAAGTCAATTTCAGTACTGGACAAGTCTAAATCCAAGTCTTATTTCATTACTGATTCAGAACCATAATCATGTCACTTTTTACAATATATACAATATACAAATCTGATTTTAGACTTGGCAAGTCTAATCCCAGTCTGATTTTAGACTTGACAATTGAAAAAAAAACGTCAAAAATAGCCGAAAAAAAACGTCAAAAATAGCCAAAAAAATGTCAAAAATAGCCGGAAAAAAACGTCGAAAATAGCCGGGAAACGTCAAAAATAGCCGAAAAAAAACACCTAAAAAGCCGGGAAACGTCAAAAATAACCGGGGAAACGTCAAAAATAGCCGGAAAAAATGCCTAAAAAAGCCGGGGAAACGTCAAAAATAGCCGACTATTTTCTAATCATCCATTAGAAGTAAGAAAAAAACTGTTTTATAGTGTTAACACAAAAGAAATAGTTTTCAAATTGACTTTCCCTGTCATCTATCTTGTCGCCACTTCTGGGGAAAAATCCACATTAGTAAACTGAGAGGCTGTTATTCTCATGTATTACGTAAGGGACTCCAAGCGATAAAGAATTATTTCCCCCATGCGCTCTTTAATGACTCTTAAAGATTACTCTTCAATGACGTGTTCTGTAACCGGGGTTGCATGGCGTTCTGAGTGGGGGGAGGGGGTTTGGGGGAGGTGGGATTAGTTGAAGCTGTTATTGGGCGAAAACTTAATTGATCGTATTCGTGAAAAATTCATTCGTACTGAATGAAGTTGACGCAAAGGATGGTAACTTTTGAGTGCGAGAAACAACTGCCCATTGTTTAATGAGGGGTACTCAAAATAGATTAACTTGCTTTTAGCCTTTACTAAAACTTCGATTGTTTATTGCTTTTCAAATCTTCACTTTAATTCACACCCTTTTGACCTAACTGTAGTATAGACAGCTAATATTGACTTTGAAGGTGCAGGATGATGTTTTTGCTCCTGGTATATCTCTATATAAATTTTTGGATTCTTTTCGTATGTGCTGGACTCTTTTCCAGCTTAGTGGGCGCATAGCATTTGCACCCCCCCCCCCCCGACGCACGTGCTATATTTTTACATATTGATTTATTTTGTAATGGGTGCACAAATGGAAAAAATCCCAACTTTTAAATCGCCCAACCAGCTGTACATTTTCAAAAAGTTCTAGACGCAAAAAAGTTTACCCTCCTTCCTGCGTTGAGAGGACCCTGTCATCTGTCTATACAACTCTTAATCGATTGTAATTTGACTGAGACTAATTTCCTGGAACAGGGTTCCCGTTGAACATGCGATAAGTTCCGTTGACTGCCTCGATTCCCAACCAGAACGCTGTTCGCTCCATTAACTGGAATAGAATTGATAATTGTTCCGCAGTTCCGTCCAAGTTGGCGAATAACCGGCTACCGGTCACGTTTTCAATGCAGTATGCGTCTGCATCATGTGCTGACAAACCTGGCAGCAAAATAAACAAAGTAAACAACCGTAATAATCCAGCATTAACGGCAAAATCGGCGGAAAACCAAGTGAAACGAAACTTGGAACACTCATGCAAGACATGCAAGAAGGTGATTTTCCTGATAAGGTTATGATTCCTCTTAAGCAACGTGATAGCCTAGATTTCATGCAATTTCTTGTAAAGATATTGTTAAGTTCTTGCCAAAATATATCAATCAACTTTCTTTGCACATTTTCTTTGATTTTTCGGATCTTTTCCGTTTGTGCCCCCCCCCCCCCCAGTACATTATGCTCCCCCCATTGTGAATATTTTGCACCCCCCAACATTATGCCTCCCCCAAAAACAAACTAATCAACGAAATGAATTCTTGATTATTTACAAGGTGCCGTAGAATTCAGAAATATGTCTCATAATAGTTTCAAACGAATCGATTGATTTGTTTTTCACAAAGGCGCGCCACAGGAATTCAGCCATATAGCTTTCCAGCATGTCTCTATGAGTTCCATACATTTTTTTGTTCTTTTCCTTTGCTTCTCTCCACATACATTCAACTGTTTCAGTATGGGTCCCGTTATCAGGGTCTACGAAGTTGTATGAATGGTTGACTGTCTGATGCGGAAACCTGGGATTAACGTCAAGTGCTTTATAAGCAGTCCAGCAATCCGAATATATAGTAGTTCCAACTTCAATGTATTTTTCAATGCAACCCATCAGTGTTGGTGAATTTCGGTTTTCGGCACAACAGATGAACACCTCTTTAGTTTCACGACATATCCCTCCAAATACCCACTGTCTAGGAAGTACACGCCCCTTGTTTGATTTCCTCCTAGTAAACATGCTTTCGTCAATTTCAACAATTTTACCCTCTCCTCCAATCTTTTGCTGTGATTGCTTTTCAATGAGCCATGCACACACCTCTCTCATGTTCATATTCATATGGTTCATTCCTAACTCGTTTTTGCAGTAACTGATGGTAGCCAGATCCTGTGACCAGGTATATATGAATAATAGCATTTTGTCGAGGCCAGGTTTTGAGCCCTCTAGCCAAATTTTCGTTCGGATTCCAATATCTTTTCGACATCCTCGGAATTTGCAGCGCCAGCGATCTCGTCTTGATCCCTCTGGCCCTAGTGGTAAATTCATTTGATGTCCGTTTTCGCATTTTACTTGCATAGGAATAGTTTCTGCCTCTTGTAGGCGACCGAAAGTGTCCCATTTCGATTTGCTAATGGATACAAGCTTTCCTAGGTTCATTTTCGATAGAGCCAATGCAAAGTCAAAATTTAACTTTTCGAAGAAGTGTTCTGCGGCAGAATGGTAGCGAAAGTGGTTTTGACTTTTGGGGGTTGCAAAAAGTAACATTTGACGTTATTGTTGCATGGGGGTTGCAAATAAAATGCGCCCACTAAGCTGAAAACCTCCGATTTTTCTTGTTCATTTTCTTGTTCCTGAAGCTCTTGATTTTGCATACGCATCAATTGAGTGAAGTAGTTTAGCCATTTATCTAGGAAGGTAACTTTATAACCTTTGTTGAGTTGTTAATACTTAGAACGACAAAATGTTTTTTTTTCATTAATAAGAAGATTGAATTAACAATTACCTTGGTTACCAAGACAGTGTTTATTAAAACAGCAGATCAACGGTTCAGTGAATCATTTTTCATCAGTTCATTTTATTTTTCCACACATGAAAAGTATGTTTCTATTTTCCCCACTTTGGTCGGGTAAGAATAAAAACTCGTGATTGAAGATGACAATTTTATCCCCTAATTAGACGCATCAGAGCAAATTTCAGTTTTTTCTGGTGCGTCTAGTTCTCTATAGACATCAGATAATCTCATGGTGCACGGCAATCAACATTACAACTAATGAGAGTGACTGAGCGAGCCTCTCAAAAGCGAAAAAAATCATTCCACTTGATTGTTCTTGCTGTTTGAAAGTGAGCTCCTGCTATCCGTTTTCATACCTTCCGGAAATTTCACGACCTAATTTCATAATTCTTCCACTGCAATAGCACGGACGTAATACCACACTGAGAACGTTTTTCCTAATACACCCTTTGCTTCCGATCTTCAGCGGCTTCAATTGATCAACTCGAACACCCGCCGCATTTTGGATCATTTGGTTGCAGAGAAGACGTCACTGTAACATCAGCAGATTGGCTTGACTTTCATGATGGTAGAAAAACGTCTTCTGATCGGGAATGGTTTTCAGCAATGAGGTTTAGTTTTTCCACCACTGGAGATAATTCAACTGTTGAACAAGCTGTTGCGACCCATTCTCGAATTCTGTTCTGTCTTGCAGTGGCGTCTGCCCTTCCTTGACAAACGAGGGCAAAGTCACCAAATACATTGTGTGTACCCGCAGGACAATAAGGGCATTTTAATAAGTTTTAAATATTAAAACCAAAACTGTACTTTACACTTAACCAAATTCGTTAGGGTCCAAATGCTGACCAAGGTAGGGTGCTGCAGATAGCCATGCGCCTGATTGTGGAAGATACAGCAACTCATGTCTAGTTTTTCCCGCACTGATGTATTATCTTCCTTCAGGTACTAAAGTTTTGGAAATACAAGGTCTCTTCGATTTTTTCTTAGATATTGACGAAATAATTCTCTCAGAAGAATTAAAGCTCGGGTATAAAGCTGCACATTTAGTTTCCTCTTTGGAAGACTGACCTTTGATTTATGTAGCCAAACAATTTGAAGCCAGGAAAAATCCCGCGAAAGCAGCCTTACATTGATCTCGAGATTTTCTGAACACTGAACCCGAAAGATTAATTTGGAGGCTTGGATTTCCAAGAACAAGTAGAAGTTCCAAGAACTTGATCTAAAGTCACTCTTTGGCAGTTGTCAAAAAGTGTCATGACCTCAATTAATTCAATCGTTGGCATATGAGTGCGAAGAAAACAAACAAGTTTTGGTATTCACAAACAATTTCAAAGAAAACACAACGCCCCAACTCTTTTTCTCAATCATGAGGCAACCTATTTGTCGGTTCTTATAGGAGCTCGAAGCAACTCAAATCCATCGCACGAATGGCGTGTCACGCCATTATCAATCCATAACACTTCTGTATTCAAAGTATTCTCGTATTTTTGTTTCCTTAGAAAGAAGCCTCTTCGAGGCCCACCATTCAGAAGTATTTGTAGAGTTTGGTTAAGCTGTTGCTCTGTCCCGGCGACAATAACGTCACTTAAGTACGATGTGTGTTGGCTACTAAAATTGGGAACTAGCTCTCTAATTTTTAAAATCAACGGCCAGAAAGTCAATGAGAACAGCACTTGACCCAATGGATTATATTGTTGGACACCAGATTCACTCTGGACTGTTGCGTTGGAAAAAAGGCATATGGTGGTGGTGAAAAAAGTGGTTAAAGCTGCTATGGATTTGTTAACAGCTGGCAAAATGTTGTTGCCTATAAAATGAGAACAGCACTTGACCCAATGGATTATATTGTTGGACACCAGATTCACTCTGGACTGTTGCGTTGGAAAAAAGGCATATGGTGGTGGTGAAAAAAGTGGTTAAAGCTGCTATGGATTTGTTAACAGCTGACAAAATGTTGTTGCCTATAAAATGGCTGAAATTCGAAATCCCTCTTGAGCGAAAACATTTGCAGGTCCCCACTGCTTTATTTCTGTTTAAAAAGGCAAAGAACGTGGAAGTTTACACATTCTTCATCTTTTTGTTGCATAAGGCAAGATCTTGATATGATTTCTCATGCTATTGCCTTTTTCGTATCGAAGCTATCAAGTTTTGTTTTCACTGGGAATGCGCTAGTAATACAAGGAGAAGCGAGTGCATATAACAGGAGACTCATTTCGCCAAAAATAATAAAAAATATTTTGAAGCACTCCTATCGGTTGTTTTTTGAATTCATTGCATCTTACTGGGTTGTGATTGATCAACTAAAATGAGAACGGAACACATTGTAATCAGAATAAATGTCAATGAAATGCCATTTCCTAAGTTTTAACAAATTATTCGATGATCCATAGCTGTACCTCAACGTAGATTATTAGTTTTTGTAATATTTCATGTCTTCTTGAAAATTTGTCAACCCGCTAAAAAACTTGATAACTTCCACAAAAGAATCCAATTTGTATTTCAAAGTGCTACATTTCAAAGTTTGCATTTAAAGGGAATCAAAATGAGCAACAAACAAAAAACTGATAAATTTTTTGAACTGGAGGAAGCGGCAAAACTCTTGTCAAATAATTCCAATTGCTTTTTTCAGATTGTTAAAAAGGTTTGATAGTGAAAACGTGTCACGCGGAATGAAACATTAATAAAAATGATCAACGAAAAAATTAGATTTATGGGGTCCATACAGGCCAATTATGATGTGCATGACTTAGCAGTTGTCATAAAAAAGACCATTTAAGATTTGTTGAAAATCGCACAGAAATTATGCAAAATTTTGAAAGCGAAAAGTTTCCATCTTCAATTTTAGAAGAATATGGAAAAAATTTCTTGGAAATCATACAAGGCCATATACGATAAAAACAAAGAAAATTTTCAAGTTGAAGTGCATTAAACTCCAATGTAGTGTAAACAGAGGGCATTGTAATGTTAATTATCGCTTGTTTAGTTTACTGTTTGCGTGCGCTAAAATAAAAAAACTTGGATTTATCACTTGTTTAAAAAATGATTTTGAAGTGATATGCGAAAAAGCAAGACTCAGATCAATGGGCAACTAGAGATATCAAATGGCTGCAGATAATGTTAAAATATTAGTCACACAGACAGTTTTATTTCTTTTACTAAGCACCCAAATCTTCAATAAAAATTGAACTTCATGTTCGTTTGGCAGATCACCAAGTCATGCCTTATGGATTAAAATTAAAAACAAAAATGGACAGAAAAATGTATGATTATTGGTAATCATACTAGGATCAGAAAATTTTTCTCCATAAACAAACAAGGATCAGATTTGCTTTTTGATAATGATACATGAAATAAATATCGTTTCTTTGGTTTCATTGTGATATCGTTGTAAAAGAATAAGTATGAACAAAACCAAATAGTAAGTGACCCCTGTATGAAATCCAAGAATGTTCAACCCTATATACGCGTTTATTTCTAAGTCTATAATATTTGTAATGACAACCAAAAACATCAAAACTGATGAGTTAGCTATCAACTTTGTGTCTGTAGTTATCACGCTGAGATAATTTTTTCATGAATTAGAGTATACGAAGACTCGAGTACTGATAATTTATCTGATTTTGATTCGCTGCGCGATTCCACTATATAGATAAAGTTACCTTATGTTTTGCTTTCGATGCTTGGATTCACAGTGCGATTTCTTTATTTGAATATCGTTGTCAATTGCAATGGAATTTACGGTGACGAGACTAGAAGTGACAACTAAATTTAGATAATCAATTTGTGATTAGTGAAAAAGCTAAAGGTGAACAAATGGTTTCACAGGTGAACGAATGAATTAAAGGTAAACAATTAAATTTAAAATGGGTGAATGAATTAAAGTATAAAATGGAAGTCGAAAAATCAAATTGATCTTTTTGGAATAATATGGCTCACATCCTAAATAGGTACCCCCACATGCTCCTCGAAAAAGTAAAAAGAAAATAGAATCAACTACGCGTGAAAAAACTAACACCTGATGATACATATTTCTCTTATTAACAAAAAGCAATTAACTGGTCTGATTTTGCACAAAAATGGTTTGTCAGAGAAAAGTTGAAAAATATTGAACAGAGCAATTTAAACAAAAGTAAGCTTTTTTAGAAAAAAAATGATTCAATTTTGTTAAAGTTTGTCATATATTATTACACATTCGAAGAATTAGCAGAACTCAACAAGCGGCATGTTGAGTGGGCATGGGCAGATAGATAATTTATTGTCCAAAGAAATTTATATATTTAATAGCAATTTATAGTAAACATAGTGCTTACTATTACAACTGTTGCTCTTCATCTTTTTCATCGAACTTTTAAGTTTGCTATCGCTTAGTATTATTTTGAAAATTTTTTTCCTCAGGTTTACATACCTTTAATCAAGTTTGCGTTGAAGAGGTAAAATTCCGGGTCGAGCAATGTCAATTTTTTCTTGCCCAGCAATCATCTTTGTTTGCTTTTTTCAAACTTCTGTCACAACATTATACACTGTGTATGTGGGTGTGTGCGTTTGTGTGGGGGTGTGTATTTGATGTCTATGTGAACATTTGTATGTTGAGTGTGTGAGTGTGTATGTGTGTTTGTGTGTGTGTGTGTTTGTTTGTGTGTTTATGTGTGGTTGTGTTGGTGTAGGGTGTAAATGATTATATGCGTGGGCGTGTATTTGATATATATATATATATATATATATATATATATATATATATATATATATATATATATACATATACATATACATATATATATATATATATATATATATATATATATAGATAAGTATGTATGTTGTGCTTGTGCGTGAATGTGTGTTTGTATATGTGTGTTAGCGTGCGTGTGTATGTGTGTTTGTAAAGTATGTGTTTTGTGTGTGTGTGTGTGTGTTTGTGTATAAATGCGTGTGCTTGTGTGTATGTTTTCGTATGTGTATATATGACATTTTTATGCATCTATAGTTGACTATAAATGTGAAACTGTTAGATTTAGCC
>NW_027451403.1:0-15036 GCF_964194025.1 Convolutriloba macropyga
GTATTTGTATGGATGTATTACCTAACATTAAGTGAGATACTTTGAAATGAGTTGCAAATATTGTCATTGCGTTATAACTTCTGACGAAGTAATCCTTCAAACGTTGAATAAATTTAACGTTATTTCAATTTGCTGTCTTACCTGGATGCTGGATTTTGATTTAAATGAACTCTCAAAGTTTATGTCAGCCGCCTCAATATCAGAAATCTGCAAAATTGACAATTTTCTAGTCTGAAGCTGCTTCAATTGTAAGCTTTGCTGTGTGTTTTTGTTGAATAGCTCCATCAAAACTACAGACTCCAAATAGTTTTCGTTTTCTTTCAAGCTGTAAAAAACCTCATGAACGCTAGCAGACCTCAGGTTGATAAACTGCGCCCGAATTAATTGCAATTTTTGTTCTTTAAAGTAGTCGATTATTCGACGAAATGAAGAAATAGGCATATTTTTGAGCGAAAGTGCTACATTTGTTGTCATCTTTTTCATTTCATCAATGTTGGATATGAAGAAAGACTTTGAGACATCAAATGCAGAATAGTGAGTAATAATCAATTCAAAATAATCGTTTTCTTGTTTCTTGATTGCTTTGCATTGCTTTAAACTCGATTCCCAACACTCGCATGCGTTGAACTGCACTATTTGGTTGGGTAGATACACGCACCTTTCTTCCTCTGTGGAGAGGCAAACGCGAAAAAATAAGCAAAGACGCATCACTTTCATAACTTGCATTTTGCTCAAAAAAATCATGTTCCTAATCTTTTATTATGCAGTACTCGACTTTTTTGGCAGAAAAAAAAAACAATGCTCTGATGTCTTGATCGTCAACTATTAGTGAGAATATGGTCAATTCGAAAAAATTCATCTGTTTCATCTGAAGTAGATTGTTAATACGATAGATACAATTTGCATATATGTGAGCATTATCACAACAATCCTAGGAGCAATATTGGGCATCTAGGTTAAAATATTTTCAACAGACATATGATACAGCCAATTGATGCCTCATTGGTAGTGCTTGCGTCAATCGTATGAAAAAATAGGATCTTCTCCGTTTGCGCGCCCCCAGCAAGTTATGCGTTCCCCCTTACAGTGCACGTGCCGTTACACAGTAATTCATTATGAAAAATATATGGCACGTGAGTCTGGGGGTTGCTAAAAAAGCACCCACTCAAGCTGGGGAGTGAGGGAGTTGGGGGGGGGGGGCACGAGTGGAAAAATTCCGGATAGAAAATTGATATGATTCAATTAAAAGCGTCTAATGAGATCGACAGGTAACAGTTTATACGAAGGACGGATGTTGTTTCATTGTCGACACTGCTGAAAACTTAGTGCATGCTGCTTTTGACAGCTTGTTTTATACTTCGCTATTGCTGTATCAGCTTTGCAAATAGACCTCGAATCGATTGATTGGAAAGTAGGGAAAGTCTAATTGCCGTAGCCTAAATGTCGTAGTATAAATGTTTTTTAACAAAGGTTCAAAATCATACATTGTGCGCAGAACATTTTTCAGCGCTGAAATGACTTTATATTGGAATCTGATCCGTTTGCGTCATTAGTATGTTAGGCGCCCCTAATTACATGGTACGTTCATTTATAAAAATTATTATTGCCTGAATATATGAAACCTGCTGTTAAACCCCACACACTAAGCTGGGGCCACAAACAGAAAGGTTTTAGAACTCTTTATAGGTAATCTACATTCAGAATTATTGTATAAATTTGAGAACCTAGGACATGTGTTACGGTATTGCCCTGAATATTGCATTAGATTAGAACATCTCTCTAGTTTAACTAAGGACATTTTAAGTAGCATTCTAGGAAAGGTAAAAATGAGAAGATCAAACTATATATCAAATTTGATAACTTTGGCTTGGAGATTAAAACGTCTTTGCCGCCGCATATGGCTGATGCCGCTTAGATCAGTGCCAAGGACATAAGATTCTCTAAACAGTTCTAGAAATCCCAATCTGAGTTTATAAATTTCTTAGAGAAAAGTTTTGTGCGGCTATAAGCGACTTTAAAAAGCTTGAAACACTAAAATTAACATTGATTTAATGACATTTTTAAACTGTGGACCAGAAATTACGAATAAACTAATCATTCTGTAGGTTGTAACTGGCACCTAATGTCATTTACAGTTAAATTTTTCTTTTATTTTTTTCACAGTTCGAGAACTCGGTTGTATTGATGCTATGTCGTTTTTTTGTAAGCTTTCGTGATTTTTTTGATTAAAAAATTGTGATTTTGAAAACGGGATATAGGCAAGCTCCTTTAGCACTATTATTCTTTAGAAAACCATAGCTGTCTTTTTGGTCTTTCATGTTCTTGGAGTTCTTAACCTGCTGGCAAAGCTTATGTTCGAGGAAAAAAACTCATTTATTGAATTTTTTTAGCTGAAAAATGTGCAGTTTATCACGTTTGTTTGTCATTTTTCGATTTTTCTGTTTAATCAGTTCTATATTGATGTCCGTGAATTCTGATACAGATTGTTTTCGAGAAATAATTTTTTGTATATTTTCTTATCCAATTGGGAGAAAGATGTCTCGGTAACGCAAATTTAAACACGCAAACTGTCTTTTCCAATTTTTTCCATCGCTAAGAGCCGGTGAAACTACTGTTAACTTTTTCCCAGTGTAGTTTTGAGCGGAATGAATTCATTCTCAAGATATTACCATTAAGAAGTTTGGAGAATTTTTTCACTACGATTCCAAAGGTTTTTTATATTAAAGTTTGCTGTTTTTCAAAGTTTTTGGTGTCGCTCTTTCGAGCATTCCGGCGTCTATATTCTTTAACGCTGAAAATTCAGTGTAACAAATTGAGTCTGAGATCATTAGCGTCATATCCTGAGAAATTTTTCTCTATTTTCATCTAACTTTTCCGATTTGAAATTTCCTTTTAATCTTCTTTTGGTTATTTTTTTCTTTGCTTCTGTGTGACGCCTGATTTCTATTGTCCTCTGTGTGCCAACACTGGTTTTCAGTAGCCGGAAGTTTTGTAATATTCTGGTTTTCAGTAAAAAAAAGTTTTTAGACAAACTCGCGTTTAAAGTATAATGTAATTTTCTTTTTCAACTTATTCAAAAGTTTTGTGTCATTTTCATATTTTTGAGCTAAAATTCTCAAAAAATATCTGAGCTAGGTGCTCTGTTTTTGCTTACATTTAAGTACTGTAATTATGCTTTTGATTATAATGGAACTAAAGAACTCAGGCGAATCTTTCTTTTTTTCTTAATGAACCATAAAGGAACCACTTTTTAGAGCTGACACAATTGAACCACTGGGATAATTCAAGCAAAATACAGATTTTTCGTGTGCTGAATTGAAAAAAAAATCCTACCATAGCTGGGGATGCTGAACACAATATTTGTAACAGTGCTATTTTAATAAGCTTTTTTGAAGTCTATTTGCATTTTTTCTCCCTCACTGATTCACCTTATGAATACATCTTCTTAAAATTAAAATTTTTTAAATTTTCATCATGCGCAGAATTCCTCACATTATCCTCGTGCAAACCCAAACACCTTTTTTCATGAAAGAATTTTTAACAGACCTGAGAGGTCTCAGATGTTTTAAGTTTGTGCACCTCATCTTTTTTTATACCTCATCTTTAAAACATTCAGTAATACAGATTAAATCTCTACGTTAAAAATTTCTAAAGCACGAGCGTCTTTGCGGTGCAATCAATATGCACACACTGAACGGATGTGGTACAAACCGAAAATGTACAACTTGTTTGAAAGAGTGACTTTGGTACTTAACATAATGATATTTAAAGTATCTGCAATCTAATTTCTTTTACATTTATTCTTCTCTAATGTATCAAAACCATGCTTGTCTGTTTAGAGTGCGTTGACCAATGGTCTGCTGGTCAGATACACTAGTTTTGAAAATTTTATTTTTCTTTTTGTATTTAATATCAAGACTGCGTATTTCGTTTTGCTGCTTCTTTTATTCTTCTCCTGTGATAGAAAAAAAAGTTGATAGTTTTATCTTATCCGAGGCTTAAGTGCTGTGCTGAGCTAGCAATGTTTTTTTTTCGATAGTGTTGACGAAATTTGATATTATTTTTTTAGATGCTTTAGTGTTTTTGCAACTCTTGCTTAGCTGCTTTTTACTGATCAATTTTTGATTTGATTGCAAAGATGCGTAATAAAGTGAAAAGAATTTGCTAAAGATCAGGCATGAAGGCAGAAGTTATAATCAAATACACAGTCAGAAGAGAAAAAATCCCTTTGCATTGACTCAATTTTTCAAAAACTCCACAAAAGGCCAACCGATGATTAAAAACAGGAAGAATCACAAGCTGTCGGTTTTTGGAGTCATCTTCAGAGATTTGGCTCCCAAATCTCCGCAAATGCAAGTTTTGAATTGCAAACTTTTTCTATACAATCAAAGTTAAAAAATATGTTTCCCATCTTAAAACATCACAATCCGGAACTGTCTTGTTTCAAGAATTGCAGTAACAAAGAAATTTTTTCCTAAAACTGGAACGATTATTGCCAGTTTTCCTTTATAAAGTCCAGATAAAATACCAGAGCTAATAAATACTTTATAAATACAAGAGTCTTTATAAATACCACAGCTAATTCTTGATTTCAAAGTTTTCTCTAGTAGTCTGAGAGAGCCAATGTAGCAGAATATTGTTAAATTAATATTTCCCGCAAAGATTTGTCACAATTCGCTATACCCGACAATTAGTGGAAATAAGTTTGTGGAAACCACCATATGTGTTCACCATTCTTAAGTTGTAGTTCAAGAAAAACTGCCTGGCCCCTAAATGTTAGATAGACTACAAGAAAGTTCCAGACTTTTGCTATTGG
This sequence comes from Convolutriloba macropyga, assembly GCF_964194025.1. Classification (NCBI taxonomy): domain Eukaryota; kingdom Metazoa; phylum Xenacoelomorpha; order Acoela; family Convolutidae; genus Convolutriloba; species Convolutriloba macropyga. The sequence continues at coordinate 4,817 of NW_027451403.1, forward strand.
CATTTGGAAACGCAAGTTGTCAAAGACAACTGGACGAGGCTACTATGAAGCAAGGCGAAATTGAAGTTAGAGAGTATGAAGATCCTTCTGCCCCATCCTTGGACAATTTTATACAAATCTTGATATCTCAATAGGAACAGATTAAAACAAAATGATGATTGCTTCGGGGCATCAACTTCGCGCTTTTTCTGAAAATTTTTGATCAAAGAATGTGCAGTGGCGTAATGAGTGTTGAGTGCAACAGGTGCAACAGCGATGGCTGATCGGAGCTGTGGATGACCGTGTTTTTTAGGAATTAAAAATTTTGAAACAAAATGTGTTGACCCCTTTTCTACTGCCTGAGATTCCATAAATTAACCTTTCTGTGTTATGATGACCCTGTCAACATTTGTTTTCTTTCTAAACAATTGGCACACACATTTTATATTTCTTTAAAAGAAATTTCTGTTTACTTTGTGATATTCTATGCTGACTTTCAACAACTGCTCTACTGTTGAGGCTTATAGGCAGTTCTGCAGACTGGGGTGCAGTTGTTGTTCTGTTATATTTTTCGTTCGGTCATGAGTTTTTCTGCTTCGAACCGTGACGTCAACTTCAGCCAAAAGACCTGTTTATTCATACCTTCAAGCATCCCTCTGATTAAAAACTGTTTGTGCATTTTTTGCAAGATTTAGTTTGAGCTTTTTTACTGGAGGGGGAATCCAGACCCCCTGCAAAGATTTTTACCACCAAAAAACTGATTTTCTCTTCGTGAAATCAAGTTGAGTTTCTCCAATCAAAGTAAAACAAACAACGTCTCTCAGACTGGTGAAACTCAAATTTGTTCATATTTGCAGAGGGTCCGGACCCTCCTCCCCCCCCCCCTCCAGTCACATAGCAGATAAACATACTGCTTGTGTTTATAGAAGCTGACCTGATAAAATATTCGATTAGATAGAGAAGTTTAATAATTCCAGTTAACCTGTGCGCTTGAAAACAATTTAAATTAAATCATTTCAAGAATGAGGTCAGTCAGACGTGGAGACAGAGACAGAGAGAGAGAGAGGAGACGAGAGAGAGAGAGAGAGAGAGAGAGAGAGAGAGAGAGAGAGAGAGAGAGAGAGAGAGAGAGTTTAGCGCACATGAACAACAGAAGCTCATTGTAACTCTCGCAAAAAAATCAGCAACAATTTTTAATCAAAGAGTTGCTTGAAGGTATGAATGAATGATAAAAATATTTACAGGGTGGATGTCCGGACCCCTCTTAGCAGCTGCAGGTCGCTGGTGTGCTGGCGTTTAGGCAACATAGATCCTCATTTGCTCAATGGCAAGAACTCATTTTCTATACATCTGAAAATTTTTCCTATAAGGGCGTAAGCAAAAAAAATTGTTAAAATGCAAATTTTGCAAACCTTCTTCTCAGGAAAAGCTCAATTCTCAAAATTTTATGAAAAGAACTTTGCACTGTAAAAGAGCACACAAACGTTTTTTTCACCTAAATAGCAGAGGGTCAGGAATGTGAAAATTTCAAAAAATTTAAGATATTGTAGAGGAAAAAGTTAAGGCCTAAATATGTAAAAAATGGACTTTGCTCTATGAAAGAGAACTCAAAAGTAATTTGTGTCAACTTCATCTCGCTCAGTCAAATAGGGCAGGAGAAAATCAGATTCTATAACGGTCTGAATTATGACAAATAACACGAAAAAAAGAACAGACAGAAGCAGTTTCTGTATACAACAATTTTTGTAGCTTTGAAGTTTTATTTCGAAAACATGTCTTGCAACATGTCTTGACATAATTTTGTATCTATTTATCATTATATCTCCACGAATGTGTATGTTTGCTTGTTCCAAAAAAGTAATAAAGTTTTTTATGTATGAATAAGCAATTGAATGAAATGAAAGACTGAAAGTTTTATATTTGTCTGTATTCATGATTTTACTCAAAAAAGTATGCTTTCTATGTAATTAAATGTACCTGTGCTTACATTCAGTTATACTTTTTTAAAAATTTATGCTTGAAAGTATGTTTTTGTGTTTAGGAAATGTGAATGTGTGTATGTTTTAAATATTTTTTTAATATTATGTGTTTCCGTTTATCTATGTTTTTATGATGGAATGTATGTATATATGTCTGTATGTCATTATGTGTGCATCTATTTATAAGCATGCACGAGATTTCCTTGGTCGGCGCTAACCGTTTTCAGATGAAGTTGTTATTCGTCTCCAGAATCCAGGGATCTTATATCTTACAAACAGCTTCTGAATTTCAGCGTTGTCAAATTCAAGTTTTTCTCTTTTATTCCTTGGCGAGCAAAATGCGACACCCAGAGACGAAAACGATAATTTGATGATCTAAGCTTGCTTTTGAAAACCGATTTCTCTACTCCTACCAAGTTCCCGTTTTAGAAACGAGTAGGATTTCTTGTGTATGTCTTTGAGATAAATTTTATGTCTTTGAGATGAATGTTTGGATTTCAGCAAGAACTTGGGTTAAACAAAAATCCTCACGATCTGAAAGAAGAGTAATTTCCACTGGAACTGCGAAAATCGCTAAATTTTGAACTTCAATTAGACACTTGAAAAATTAGCAAAGCACATTAACAACTTCTGTTTGAGCGGGCGTTGCCCGAAACAACCTTGATAGTGTCTAGGTCTTATTACATATTGCCTATAATACTATTAGGCAATGCTTGCTGGGACTGAGATCTCAACCAAATCTAATTTCTTCTTTATTAAATTTTTCCAATAAATTCAACTATTCAACACTGAAACTAAGTTACCAGAGCACCTGAAGCTCAAATTAACAAAGATCATTTAAATTTTTTGAATCCTTTTCTTTGCCTTCAGTATCCCTGAGTTAAAATTTTGGATAATTTATTGTTCTGTCGACGTTTTAAAAAAAACATTACCGTAACAATCCTGGATGGAGCACCGGAAGTGGATGCATCCAGAAAATTTTGACTTTTAAATGTGCAACAATTATGCACCATATGTGAGCTAAAAAGTCTGGCGAACACTTTAGAAATTAACACAACACTACTCCTACCTACTACTGCTTCCACCTACTACTATTACCTACACATACTGTGTACAACTACTACATACTACTACTGCGTACAACCAACTACTATAATTATTTATTCTTTCTAACTTATACTAATGCCTACTAGTACAACCTATTGAAAGAAGAGTAATTTCCACTTGAACTGAAAACAGCGCAAAATTTGTAAAGTTAATTTTACACTTCAACAAGTAGGAAAGAACATACACAACATTTGTTTGTGCAGGAGTTGCCTGAAACAGCCTCGATTGTGTATAAGTTTTGTTAACGTCTTGCCTATTACGTCTTGCCTAATACTATTAGGCAATATAGGCTGGGACATAGATCTCAATCAAATCTAATTCTTTATTTTTTAAATTGTTCCAATAAACTCTACTCCTGAACACTGAAAGTAAGTAACCAGAGCACCCGAAGCCACCAAAAATCAAGAGAGCTCATGAAAGTTTGTTTCGAAGGTTTTTCGCTTTCAGTAACCCTGAGTTGAAACTTTGCTTAAATTATTGTTCTGTCGACGTTTAAAAAACATTATCGTAACGATCTTTGATGGAACACCGGAAGGGGATGCATCCACAAAAAGATTTAATTTAAAAAGTGCTGAATTTATATACCATATAGGAGCAAAGATGTCTGGCGGACACTTTGGAAATAAACACAACACTACTGCTACCAACAGTTAATTATGCACTTGAACAATTAGAAAAGAACATAAAAAACCTCTGTTTGTGCGGGCGTTGCCTGAAACAGCTTCGATAGTGTATGGGTTTTGTTAAAGTATTAGGCAATGCATGCTGGGACTGAGTTCTCAACCTAAGAAGAAATCTAATTTCTTCTTAAGCAATATTTTCCGATAAATTAAACTATTGAACACTGAAGGTAAGTTACCAGAGCACCTGAAGCCACCAAAAATCAAAAGAGCTCCTTGAATTTTTTTGAATTGCTTTTGCCTTCAGTAACCCTGAGTTAAAATTTTGGAAAATTTATTGTTCTGTCGACTTTTGGTGAAAAACATTAGCGTAACGATCGTTGATGGAGCACAAGAAGAAGATGCATCCACAAAACTTTCAATTTGAAAAGTGATGAATTTATAAACCATAAATGAGCTAAGAAGTCTGGAGAACACTTTAGAAGTTAACACAACTTTACTGCCACCCACTACTGCTACTACTACCTATTACTATTACCTACAACTACTATCTACAACTACTACCTACTACTACAGCCTATATCTATTACCTACAACTCCTACTAGTTACTACAAATAACTGCTAAATTACTTATTGGTTCTAATTATACCGATGCCTACTAATACAGCCTACATTTACCACCTTGAAATATTTGTATATATGCTAAAACTTGTTGCATCCACTATCTCAGCATTTTCAACTCAATGTCAATTTTCTGAAAAAAAAGAAAAATCCCCACTATGATTTATCATTCGGTCTTTACTCAATTAACTCTACAATCTAGGGAATACACTGTTTATCGCATAAAAATTTTTTTCATAAAGAATTTCCAAGAAGTTTTTTTGCATTTTACTTTTGTTGGGTAATAACCACTGGAACTGCAAAAAGCGCTAAATTGTCAACACTAATTATACACTTGATCAACTAGGAAAGAACATACGCAACATCTGTTTGAGCGAGCATTGACTGAAAAAGCTTCGATATTGTATGGATTTGTTAAGGCATTGCCTATAATACTATTAGGCAATGCATGCTAGGACTGAGATCGCAATCAAATCTAATTTCTTCTTTAGTAAACTTTTCCATTGAATTCAACTATTGAACACTGAAAGTAAGTTACCAGAGCACCTGAAGCCACCAAAAATCAAAAGAGTTCTTTAAAGTTGTCTTGAAATTTTTTATCTTCAGTAACCCTGAGTTAAATTGTCGATTAAATTATTGTTCTGTCGCGGTTTAAAAAAATTTTACCGTAACCATCTTTGATGGAGCGGCCGAAGGGGATGTATCCATAAAACTATGAGTTCAAAAAGTGCTGAATATTTAAACCATTTATGAGCTAAGAAGTCTGGCGAACACTTTAGAAATTAACACAACACTACTGATACCTACTACTGCTACTACCTACTACTATTACCTACTACTACTGCCTACAAGTGTTACCTAGGTACATCCACTACTAGGTACTTCAATTAAATACCAAAATACTTATTGTTTTTAATCCTTACGAATGTCTAATACTACAACCTACGTTTAATACTTTGAGATATTACCTGTGCTTTTATAACTAACTACCTACAACAATTTGTTTTCATTTGTTTCTAAAATACAAAAACTTTTCTTATCTCTAGAGACTCGTTGAACATAAACAACAGATTTTCTTATCTCTTTTTGGGTATAATGTCTTGACTAACGCAGACCGAAAAACTTTACCCGCTATTCATTTCAACAAATCATCAAGTTTGGAGCTTTTTCAGAGAAATGAAGACTGCTATCACAATATTTCCAACTCAATGTCAATTTTCTAAAAAAAAATAAAAATATCCCCAGTTAGAATTATCAGGTGGGCTTTAATTATTTAACTCAACAAATTGGGGATGCACTGTTTAGCGCATAAGAATCTTTTTCATTTTTTCATAGAGAACTTTTAATAGGATTTTTGCATGTTGTTTTTGAAGTTCAACTCGTTTTGTAAACGTGCTTAAAAGTTAAAATTTTGAATAATTTATTGTTCTGTCGACGTTTTAAAAAAACATTACCGTAACAATCCTGGATGGAGCACCGGAAGTGGATGCATCCAGAAAATTTTGACTTTAAAATGTGCAACAATTATACACCATATGTGAGCTAAAAAGTCTGGCGAACACTTTAGAAATTAACACAACACTACTGCTACCTATTACTGCTTCCACCTACTACTATTACCTACACATACTGTCTACAACTACTACATACTACTACAGCGTACAACTAACTACTATAATTACTTATTCTTTCTAACTTATACTAATGCCTATTAGTACAACCTAATGAAAGAAGAGCAATTTCCACTTGAACTGCAAACAGCGCAAAATTTGCAACGTTAATTTTACACTTCAACAAGTAGGAAAGAACATACACAACATTTGTTTGTGAGGGAGTTGCCTGAAACAGCCTCGATTGTGTATAAGTTTTGTTAACGTCTTGCCTATTACGTCTTGCCTAATACTATTAGGCAATATAGGCTGGGACATAGATCTCTACCAAATCTAATTCCTTCTTTTGTAAATTGTTCCAATAAATTCTACTCCTGAACACTGAAAGTAAGAAAAGAGAGCACCCGAAGCTACCAAAAATCAAAAGAGCTCATTAAGGTTTTTTTGAAGTTTTTTTGCCTTCAGTAACCATGAGTTGAATTTTTGCTTAAATTATTGTTCTGTCGACGGTTAAAAATAATTACCTTAACAATCGTTGATGGAGCACCGGAAGGGGGTGCATCCAAAAAAAGTTGAATTTAGAAAGTGCTGAATTTATATACCATATAGAAGCAAATAAGTCTGGCGGACACTTTGGAAATTAACACAACACTACTGCTACCAACAGTTAATTATGCACTTCAACAATTAGAAATGAACATACAAAACCTCTGTTTGTGCGGGCGTTGCCTGAAACAGCTTCGATAGTGTATGGGTTTTGTTAAAGTATTAGGCAATACATTCTGGGACTGAGATCTCAGCCAAATCTAATTTCTTCTCAAGCAATATTTTCCAATAATGTAAACTATTGAACACTGAAAGTAAGTTACCAGAGCAAAGCCACCAAAAGTCAAAAGAGCTCCTTGAATTTTTTTGAATTGTTTTTGCCTTCAGTAACCCTGTGTTAAAATTTTTGGAAAAATTTATTGTTCTGTCGAGGTTTGAAAAGAAACATTAGCGTAACGATCTTTGATGAAGCACAAGAAGAAGATGCATCCACAAAAGTTTCAATTTGAAAAGTGCTGAATTTATAAACCATATATGAGCTATGAAGTTTTTTTAGAAGTTAACACAACTTTACTGCTACCCACTACTGCTACTACTACCTATTACTATTACCTACAACTACTACCTATAACTACTACCTTCTACTACTGCCTATATGTATTACCTACAACTCCTACTATTTACTACAAATAACTACTAAATTACTTATTGTTTCTAAATTATACCAATGCCTACTACTACAACCTACATTTACCACCTTGAAATATTACCTGTTATTTTTAACTAACTACCCAAAACAATGTATTTTCAATTTTTCAATTTTTAATGAAATTTAAAAAAATCCCCACTATGATTTATCATTCGGGTTTTACTTAATTAACTCTACAATCAAGGGGATACACTGTTTAGTGCATAAAAATCTTTTTCATAAAGAATTTCAAATGTTTTTTTTGCATTTTGTTTTTGTTGGGTAAATACCACTGGAACTGCAAAAAGCGCGAAATTTTCAACATTAATTATACACTTGAACTACTAGGAAAGAACATACGCAACCTCTGTTTGTGCGTGCGTTGACTGAAAAAGCTTCGATAGTGTTTGATAACACATTGCCTGTAATACTATTAGGCAATGCATGCTAGGACTGAGATCTCAAACAAATCTAATTTCTTCGTTAGTAAATTAGCCAATATTACTATTAACCTATAATAATTTAGCCTATAATACTATTAGGCAATGCATGCTAGGACTGAGGTCTCAAACAAATCTAATTTGGTCTTTAGTAAAATTTTCCATTGAATTCAACAATTGAACACTGATAGTAAGTTACCAGAGCACCTGAAGCCACCAAAAATCAAAAGAGTTCTTTAAAGTTGTCTTGACTTTTTTTAACTTCAGTAACCCTGAGTTAAATTGCCGAGTAAATTATGGTTCTGTCGCGGCTTTAAAAAAACATTACCGTAACGATCTTTGATGGAGCGCCCGAAGGGGATGCATCCATAAAACTATGAGTTCAAAAAGTGCTGAATATTTAAACCATTTATGAGCTAAGAAGTCTGGCGAACACTTTAGAAACTAACACAACACTACTGATACCTACTACTGCTACTACCTATTACTATTACCTACTACTACTGCCTACAACTATTACTTACAACCACTACTAGGTACTGCAAATAACTACTAAAATACTTATTGTTTTTAATTTTTTACTAATGTCCAATTCTACAACCTACGTTTAATACTTTGAGATATTACCTGTGCTTTTATAACTAACTACCTACAACAATTCGTTTTCATTTGTTTCTAAAATACAAAAACTTTTCTTATCTCCAGAGACTCGTTGAACATAAACAACAGATTTTCTTATCTCTTTTTGGGTATAATGTCTTGACTAACGCAGACCGAAAAACTTTACCCGCTATTCATATCAACAAATCTTCAAGTTTGGAGCTTTTTCAGAGATATGAAGACCGCTATCTCCAAATTTCCAACTCAATGTCAATTTTCAATGAAAAAAAGTATCCCGAGAATGAATTATCAGATGGGCTTTAGTTATTTAAACAACTTAGGGGATGCACTGTTTAGCGCATAAAAATCTTTTTCTCTTTTTCATAAAGAATTTTTAATAAGTTTTTTTTGCATGTTGTTTTTGAAGTTCAACTCGTTTTGTAAACGTGTTTTACTTATGAGGTATCAGTCATAAACTGAGGGTAACCTGAGTGAAGGTGTTTTTCATCAAAAGCTGAGCTTTTGTTTTTTATTCAGTGTAAAGCGTCTGATTCCCCAAGCAATTATGAAGAGCATTACCGAAAACAAAGTTTTTGTTTATTTTCTTAATTGAGGCATTAAGTAATCATTGAGAGCTTCTTTTTGGTGCCGCTCTATGTCTATGTATTTTTTCAATCCTATAGAAGTATGTTTACTTCAGAAATTCTATAGTTCCTTCACCTGTTTGTTTTCAAAATTTGTATCAGCTGAAAACGGCTGGGACAGCTCGACAAAAGTCAAATGCTAGTTGATTTTCATTTTAAATCTTGACTTCGGCTAACGATCGGTTCCCACCTAACAACTTGCAATTAAAAAATTTGTAATTATGGACTTGTAAAAACAAAAAAGTGCTCAACAAGCAGATAATCTGTTGTAATAATTTTTTTAAAATTTTTTTGAATTTATTTTCAATCAATGTTTATCTGGTAAAAAATTTGTTTTGTCCATTGATAGTTCAACCTCGCAAAGCGTTTCTCAGTAAAATTTAGTGAAATGGTCTTGTCGTGTTTGAGAACCGAAATAAAAAAAATAATTAATTCTTAGCTTTTAAGTTAACAAATTGTTGCTTGTATTCAACGTCTGCTTACACTCACATGACTCCAAATTTGTCACGAACAAATATAATCCGCTAACTTCGAAAAGATTACTTTTTTACAATTCAAAAATCAAAAATCGATGGTATGAATTTGGATTAGCGAAGAAAACAAAATGGAGAAACTTGACCACTCAATCTTATACAAATTGAAGTTCTGAATTTGAGTTGCTAATATAAAAATAGTATTCAGAGTACAATTACGCCGAAAAACGGTGAGTTTTGTCACATACAACTATCAGTAACCCTACATAAAACTACCTTCAGTAACCCTGTGTTAAAATTTTTGGAAAAGTTTATTGTTCTGTCGACGTTTGAAAAGAAACATTAGCGTAACGATCTTTGATGAAGCACAAGAAGAAGATGCATCCACAAAAGTTTCAATTTGAAAAGTGCTGAATTTAAAAACCATATATGAGCTATGAAGTTTGGAGAAGTTAACACAACTTTACTGCTACCCACTACTGCTACTACTACCTATTACTATTACCTACAACTACTATCTATAACTACTACCTACTACTACTGCCTATATGTATTACCTACAACTCCTACTATTTACTACAAATAACTACTAAATTACTTATTGTTTCTAAATTATACCAATGCCTACTACAACCTACATTTACCACCTTGAAATATTACCTGTTATTTTTTAACTAACTAACTAAAACAATGTCTTTTCAATTTTTAATTTTCAATTTTTAATGAAATTAAAAAAATCCCCACTATGATTTATCATTCGGGCTTTACTTAATTAACTCTACAATCTAGGGGATACACTGTTTAGTGCATAAAAATCTTTTTCATAAAGAATTTCAAATGTTTTTTTTTTTTGCATTTTGTTTTTGTTGGGTAAATACCACTGGAACTGCAAAAAGCGCTAAATTTTCAACA
>NW_027451404.1:0-12500 GCF_964194025.1 Convolutriloba macropyga
AGCTATATAAAAACTCATTAATCAGACTACCGGAATGTTTATTCATATAAGCAACCTCTATCATAACGCTGAGGCAACTGTATTCAAAACGAACAATCTATTTTGTCCAACTATACTCGCTTTACATCAAGGCATAAACATTATATCGAAACTTTACGGCATCTGTTTTGTAGCATCATCACGGCGATAAGCATCGTTTACTTAAAGGCAAATCTAGCTGGATCTTTTTTAGCAGGTTTTTGTCTGAGTTGATTTTCGGCTCAGATCGGTCACCAATACCTTTTCGAAACATAAAAATATTAAGCCTAAAAGGAGCGCACCCGATTCAGTATATTAGTAGGCTCGACGAAAATAATGTTAAACGAACTTTTTCGGAGCTTTCTACTTATATTAGAAGAGAATTTGTGTGCATTTAAATGGTTAAGAAATATGACGTATTAGATTGCTCCTTTCTCGCTCTATTCAAATAGCGTTGCTCATTTACTCTGTAACATCCTCCGGCCCGGAAGAAGGTGCTGGGAAACTGGTAAAAGTTTTACAAGCGGACGGACGAAGTGAACTGGTTGACGTACGTAAAACGGCGGAGCGCTCGACGCTATCGGAGACGTAACGGAGTTCCACAATCCGAGCGGTTGGGTAGTAACCCCTAGGGTTGGTTTCCTCAACTATCCAAACCAAGTCACCGGTCTTAAGGTGTTGCTCGGCAGGCGTCTGCCACTTAGAGCGTCGGTTCAGCGTCGGTGCGTACTCTCTGATCCAACGGGACCAGATCGCATTAGCGTACGACTGCGCACGGGCGTAACGTTTACGATGGTCAAACTCATTATTGCCGACAACAGACGGAATACCGGTAGAGTATTCTCCTAAAAGAAAGTGGTTGGGCGTTAAAGCTTTCAAATCGCACGGATCAGCGCTTACGGGTTTTAAAGGACGCGAATTGAGAGCATTTTCCACGAGGCAAAAGGTAGTATGCAGTACCTCATCTGGGAGGCGACGCGTGCCAAGAATAGTATACAACACGCGCTTGAAACTGCGTACCATTCTCTCCCAGATGCCACCTTGATGTGGTGCGCTGGGTGGATTGAACCTCCACTTTATACCTTTGTGAGCGAGCTCAGCTGCAATGTTGACAACGTTCCACATTTCAATACTTTCTCGGAGTTCTTTCTCCGCTCCAATAAATTAGTGCCATTGTCTGACCAAATCAAGGCAGGTGTACCCCTACGTGACACAAACCGCTCAACTCCAATAACACAAGAGCTGGTGTCCATGGATGTAACTATCTTGACATGGACAGCGCGAGTAGTGAGACAGGTGAAGAGGAAGCCCCACCTTTTCTCAGTAGTACGGCGGACAGTAACATAGAATGGCCCAAAGTAGTCAACGCCAGTGTTCGTGAAGGGAGGAGACTGGTAAGCAAGTCTCTCCTTAGGTAAGTCAGACGTGATTGGTTGCATAGTTACAGCTTGGAATTCTCGGCATCTCAGGCAGTGTGCTTTGATTGAACACAAGGATGATCTTAGTTTCAGTATTGTGTAGTGTTCCTGCACAATTGATCTTAGGTATTCAACGCCTTGATGATAATGTTTTACTTGCGTGTGTTCAAGGAATAGTTTCATAAACGGATGACGTGTATCTAAGATGATTGGGTACTTTACATTAAACCCAACTCCAATTAAGCGCTTGATGCGGCCCGAGGAACGTATTAGCCCATTTGGACTAATAAACGGTGAATGTGGAGCAATTCAGCTACTCCGTTTAACGAATTTATTGTCAAGAAGATCTTTTCTTTCGGCTTCAAAAGACTCTCCTTGCACCAAGTACTGTAGATGACGCTCGGCTTCGTCAAGCTCAGTAGGGTCAGTAATGCTACCATCGGGGTTACGGTAGCCGGCATGTTTCGGCAAAAGCCGGAGAACGTATGCGGCAATGCGCAAGTACTTTTGATAAGAACTAAACTAATCAAATGGGAATAACGACGGAATGGGAGTTATCTGTTTTTTAACAGATGTAGCGAGAGAAACAGTGTCTTCAATGATGACTGCTTGGTTGACGCCACGATTGATGTTATTAATGACATCTTTGTTCGGTACGAAAGGGAAACTTGAGTTAATTAAGAAATGTGGACCATTGACCCAACTGCTTAGTTGCAAAACCTCAGCGGACATTCCACGCGTGCCAGCGTCAGCTGGATTATCCTTAGTTGCGACGTGGTTCCATTGGTCAACGCTAGTATACTCCAAAATTTCGCAAACACGGTTTGCAACAAAGATTGGTTGCTTTTCATTTGAGTTAATCCATTGGAGAACGGTCGTGTTGTCTGTCCACATGAATACTTGGTTAACAGATACAGTAAGTGCTTGCATAATCTTCCTTTTCAATCGAGCGGCAAGTAGAGCTGCTTGCAACTCCAGTTTTGGGACAGTCATTACTTTCATTGGTGCGACGCGCGCTTTCCCCAAAACAAACGCAAGCTCTGTTTTTACCTTGCCCGCAGGAGTTGTTACTCGGGCTCGAAGAAATGCGACAGCACTAAAAATATCCTGGGAACTGTCACCGAACATGTGCAATTCTACATTATCAAAGGGTCCACTAAAGTAACTTCGGGGAATTTTGATGTTTTCAAGCTTTGGTAAGTCCGCACTCCAAACCAAAAATCTTTGAACCATGTCCTGTGGGAGCTCGTCATCCCATTGTTGTCCTGTGACACACCAGATGTCTTTTAGGAGCAGTCGCGCACCGACGGTAAACGGTGCGACAAGATCAATGGGGTCAAAGACTTTCGAGAGAAGACTTAGGACCAAGCGTTGCGTGAGGGACTTGGTGATAGCGCAGCTTGTACCCCGACTCACAACTATGGTGTCGTTAGTGTGATCCCATTTCAACCCTAGCACATGCGATGAATCCTCCTGACATGAAACAATAACCTTGGGCTCAGTAGATTGAGAGGAACCATCAATTCGGTCAGCCAGATTTGGTACATTGCTTACGAACTTTGTAAGCTTGAACCCAACGAGATGGAGAAGGAGTACCAATTCCTTCGATCTATTTATGGCTTTCTCAGGAGACTCCACTGAGTCAAGGTAATCGTCCATGTAGAAGTTTTCAAGGACGGCTTTTGCAGCTTCGGGGTAAAACTTGGCATTGTCTCTCGCATTGCGTTGTAATGCATAGTTGGCGCATGTGGGCGAGTCTTTAGCCCCGAATATATGGGCGTATTTTGATACATTACAACGTTAGTTGTGGGGTCCTCCCACCACAGAAAGCGAAGTGATAGTTGATCTGATGGTAACACGCCAACCTGTAGAAACATTCCCTCGATGTCGGCGGAGACGGCATAGGGATGTTGTCGGAAGCGAAGAAGTACGTAAAAAAGATTTTGGAGCAGATCAGGGCCAGTGAGCAAAGATTTATTCAGTGAGGCGCCATGAAATTTTGCTGCTCCATTGAGCACCCTACGCACCTTACCTGGTTTGTTCAGGTTTAAAACCGGATGGTGGGGTAGGTATCACTCTTTATCAGACCGGCTCTCAATCTTATGAGCGTCCGGAACCTCAATTACATACCCCTTATTTCGGTCTTCCTTGATGGTACTAGTATACTTCTCTCTGAGGTCTTCATCCTTGGCCGAACGTTTTTCGAGCGATTTTAGTCGCACAAGGGAGGAGAAGTAATTATTTGGGAGCTGGATGTTGTCTGCTGCCCACAGCATTCCGACATCGTATCTGAGGCTATTGTGTATGGTGGTACTCTCAAGGATCTCGTGAGCCCTTGCGTCTGCTGCAGATCTGGAGTCGACCTGCTTGTTTGCCCCGAATGATTCAATGTCGTACCATGACTTTACTTGACTTGCTAACTCATTGTCCTGTTCGATATTCTTTTTAAAGCACGTTGATGTTAAACAAGAGCTTGATGGTAACGGACCGCTTAAGAGCCAACCTATGGGTAAGCGTACGGCAACGGGTGAACGCTTCTCATTGGCAGAGAAGTATTCTAACGGGCGGATGGCGTGATAGACATCTTGTCCGAGTATCATCTCAATGTCTTTATAGGAATATGTCACGGGATCAAGGACTGCTAAGTGTGGGTAAGTCTCCTGCAGGGCCTGTACATTAATTATATCAGTGCCGACGTTCAGACTCTCTTTAACGAAAGGGTTGATGGTAAATGGTTCGAAATCTTGATGTTCTCTTGGTTTCACAGTAACTTCAACAATCCTAGTTTCAACTACTTCTTCGGTATTAATACCCTTGACAGTTAGCTTTAGTGCTTTACTGTGCAAACCGAGGCTATCAGCGAGACTACCGGCCACCCAAGAGTTACTGCAGGCGGTATCACACAATACTAAAGCCTTGGTATCGAAACCGGACGAATTGACCAACTGCAATTCCGTTACCTGAAGGAGCCCCTTAACATCAGTAACAGATGACATTGTTGTGGTCTTATTAGACGGTTGTTGACTAGTAGTTGCTTTACTTTGACCTGTGTTGCAAGAGAAGACTGGATAGTATTGGGATTTGCTGACTGTTTTGTTGGGAAAACCCTATCTGCTCCATGCAATAGTGAGTTATGCGAACTATTACACCCCTCTGCTTGGCACTTTCTTGGCTGAGGGCACTGGCGGAACGTGTGCTTGTCCCTTAAGCACGAAAAGTAAAGTTTGTTATCCGCCACCAATTTAGCTCTCTGGGTTGGAGTCTTTTCCTTGAAAACTCGACACTCCCATAGCCGGTGGTTACCTTTGCATAAAATGCACCGAGAGTAAGTGTTTGTGGAAGAAGATGGAATTTGCTTCTTTGTGTCCCTTTGTTGTGAGTTTGATGCAAACACTTTTGAGGCTGTTTTGGTCTTTGTTACTGAAGTGATGTTCTCTTCAGGTTTGGCCTTGGTTGCGCTTTGTTTCATAAGATCATGGGCGTCAGCCTTTTCTTTAAGCCAATCGGTAAAGTCAAGGAGGGTAGGCTTAACCCAGTGCTTCTTAACCGTTAAGAGCGACTATGACTCTTTCATGTTTGGTGGTAACTTCTGCACTGCTTGGTTAAGTAGGGAAGCGCTCTTCAAGTCAGCATCATAAGATAGTGACTTGAAAACCCCAACGAGGCTGGATATGGCTGCAGAATAGTTAATGATGTTATCACTATTGTGCATTTTAAGAGGCGGAAAGTTGCTTAGTTTGTCCAAGTGTGCACTTACGACTGCCTGTGGCTGGCCAAATTTACGTTCTAAAGTCCTTAGTGCATCCTTGTACATTAAACCACAGTAAGCAAACTCGGCGATTGCAATCTTTGCTTTACCGGTGACCAGTGTTTTAAGGTACGTCAATTTAACGTCATCAGTGAGCGACTGCGAGTCAATCGCGCTTTTGAGTTGACCATACCACTCATGCCACTTTAATGGGTCACCATTAAACTCAGCAAGTTTCCACTCAGGCAAAGGGTCGTTTTTCTTACTTGTTATCGCATCAGCCAGTTCCCTAATCAAAGACGCATTGTCTGGTATCGGAGGAGCAGGTGCAGACACCTGCAGACCACTCCATCTCAACGGAGTGGGCCCAACATAAGGGTATGTTGGCTGAAAAACCGGAGTGGCCAGACCAGGTACAATATTACTTGTAGTTGCAATCGGGTTTTCCTGATGTGTGCCGGATGGTGATTGCATATCAATCAAAAGGGGTGAATGCGAATATATTTGTTGTGGAAAATTAGTAACTGATGGTGCGATGTGTGCCTGTACATTTGGAGCAACATTATTTAAGGTAGTAGTGTCTTGGTTGACTAATGACGGTCTGTGCTGCGGAAAACGCCAATGACTCATATTTGGCACAAAACTTTGGTCGAGAGGGATATTGGGCATATTTGGGAAAGGAGGAGCAACAGAACGTACAACTTTGTGTACTCGGTTATTACTATTCTGAAAATTGTTGTTGACGAGAGGCTGGTTAATCAAAGGGGCGTGTGGGATGGGAGCAGTGAGGTTAGGTGCGAAGACTGGGTTCGGAATGGGAAGGTCATTAGGATGAGCGGGTTCGGTGTTGTGCTGTTGAGTGTTTGGACTCGGTAAGGCGCTTGGGTGCAAGGGAACGTTTATTGCGGGGGCTGGATGATTTGTTGTCGGAAAAGGAGGAAGAGTGGCGTTTGGTGCTCGGGGGACACAATTAATTTGTTGCCGGGAGCATATTCGCTGGGGCAAATTATTCTTCGGCAGACTTGATGTTTCAAGTCCCCTGGATTGTGCTTGTGGAAAAAACTCGGATGCATTATTTTGATTTTCTTGTGGTCCGAACGTCTGTGGTGGAATGGGCTGTTGAGTGGGCGGTGAAGAAGCCCCTGGGGCGTGTACAGAAGGTGGCTGACTATCCGGGGTTCCTTGGTTAGTTATGGTTGGAAGCGCCACGCCTTGCTGGCCTGTTTGATCCGTTTGCGCCCTTAGGTGCTCCTGGTACAACGCCTGTGTGTTAGCAGCAGCCAAAAAGTTTTCAGGTGGAGTATAATAAGGATCGAGTTGCTGTAGGGTCTCATTGCTTAAAATGTAATTGCCTCGACAATTTTTTGGAATAGAATGCCTTGAAATTTCAGTGTTCTGATCTTCCACTGTTTTGCCGTTGTTGTGGCTAGGACATTCTGGAGGGTCAATCATAACATCTCGTTCACTAGTTTTCTCATTGTTAAAACTTAAAGCAAGTGAGGTGTTGATACAGTCCTGGACAGCCTTTTCACTTCTCATTGAGCTTCTAGCACTTGCAGTTGTTTCAGATTGGCTACCTTTAGAAACGGCGTCCAGCAATTCAAATTCTTGCAGAGTTGCCTCTGCCAAACGTTTCCTGTTGTTTTCCTCCAGTTCATCTATTTCCATTTGTTTTTTCTGTTTTGCAAGGCGAATGGCTGCCTCATTCTGTTTTTCAATTTCTTCGCGCTTCATTTTAGCGATTACATAGTCATGTTTACGCTGACTAGATGTTTTTGATGAAGTCATCAGTGAGGGAAGTCTAGAACGAATGGGAGCCCTTGGTTCCTGGAACTCAATCATTTTATCATCAGCAGAATTGATGTAGGTTCTTGCTGAAGCGAGTATCTTGTCGTTCTTAGTTGTCATTGCCTCCAAGTAAGACTCTAATGAAGGAACAAGTGCACTTGGATCCTCCGTTTTCCCAGCAAATGCAATCAGGTCCTCATTTTTGTCTATAACAGTCATAAATGCTTCGTTGCACTTTGTTACTAGGCGTTCAACTTTCACTCGCCTACTTTGACTATTTATAAAATGAAGAATATCTTCATGTATTGCATGCAATTCAGCTTCACGCTTTGACCTGGCAGCGTACAACTTTTTGACTTTTTGATCAAGACTATAAGACATCACGATGTTATTATTTCCAAATACCAGCAAAACTACCACAGCACACGGTTATCTATTATATGCACACTCCAAACAAATCAAATCCACGCAAAACAAACCCAACGCAAAAGACACCAGACACAGCACACTGTAGACAGTCTGTAAAACAAACCACCCAAAGAGCAAAGAAGGTCGTCCGCACACTGTGCCCGACAAAAACAGAAGTGGAGCGCTGAACGCTATGCGCTCAACTCGGAGGGAGGCAAAGGATACAAGGGAAGTCGAGCAAGCAACGCGCGACGAAACGGAGACGTTACGGACGGAAAGTCGAGCGAGCAACGCGTGACGTGACGGAAACGGGACAGACGAGAGGTCGAGCGAGCAATGCGCGACAGAACGGAAACGGGACGTGCGGGAAAACAAACGAAACGGAACGGTGGGAAAGAACGGGCGGGAAATGAGTTCCGAGAGAACTATGTTAGCAGACCACAGCAAAAACTCAAGCAAACAACCTAGCCGTAACTCCAGAACAAACTTAAGTCACACCCTAGGAAGAAGGAGAGAAGCTACTGCAAGACAATCTAATATAGTTCATAATGGGTATATAACGACAAATTTAACGGGACCTGCGGGAAAACAAACGAAACGGGACGGTGGAAAAGAACGGGCGGTAAATGAGTTCGGAGAGAACTATGTTAGCAGACCACAGCAAAAACTCAAGCAAACAACCTAGCCGTAACTCCAGAACAAACTTAAGTCACACCCTAGGAAGAAGGAGAGAAGCTACTGCAAGACAATCTAATATAGTTCATAATGGGTCTATAACGACAAATTTAACGACAAACTATTTTACGGCAATGCAGTAGTACACTAAAAGGATGAAAACGTCGAGAAATTTACTAGCCGTAACTCCAGAATAAACTTAAGTCACATCCTATCAAAATCCAAACCGTAACAAACAATCAGCATACTAACGTTATTAAACAAACTACAGCAAAATTTAATAAACTACAATAGTGTGTTTGTAGACTAAGATAGTTGGAAAAGTCGGGAAACAATCCAGCCGTAACTCGAGAATAAACTTAAGTCACACCCTAGAAGGCAACAGGACCACTTTCAGATTGGCTACCTTTAGAAACGGCGTCCAGCAATTCAAACTCTTGCAGAGTTGCCTCTGCCAACCGTTTCCTGTTGTTTTCCTCCAGTTCATCTATTTCCATTTGTTTTTTCTGTTTAGCAAGGCGAATGGCTGCCTCATTCTGTTTTTCAATTTCTTCTCGCTTCATTTTAGCGATTAAATAGTCATGTTTACGCTGACTAGATGTTTTTGATGAAGTCATCAGTGAGGGAAGTCTAGAACGAATGGGAGCCCTTGGTTCCTGGAACTCAATCATTTTATCATCAGCAGAATTGATGTAGGTTCTTGCTGAAGCGAGTATCTTGTCGTTCTTAGTTGTCATTGCCTCCAAGTAAGACTCTAATGAAGGAACAAGTGCACTTGGATCCTCCGTTTTCCCAGCAAATGCAATCAGGTCCTCATTTTTGTCTATAACAGTCATAAATGCTTCGTTGCACTTTGTTACTAGGCGTTCAACTTTCACTCGCCTACTTTGACTATTTATACAATGAAGAATATCTTCATGTATTGCATGCAATTCAGCTTCACGCTTTGACCTGGCAGCGTACAACTTTTTGACTTTTTGATCAAGACTATAAGACATCACGATGTTATTATTTCCAAATACCAGCAAAACTACCACAGCACACGGTTATCTATTATATGCACACTCCAAACAAATCAAATCCACGCAAAACAAACCCAACGCAAAAGACACCAGACACAGCACACTGTAGACAGTCTGTAAAACAAACCACCCAAAGAGCAAAGAAGGTCGTCCGCACACTGTGCCCGACAAAAACAGAAGTGGAGCGCTGAACGCTATGCGCTCAACTCGGAGGGAGGCAAAGGATACAAGGGAAGTCGAGCAAGCAACGCGCGACGAAACGGAGACGTTACGGACGGAAAGTCGAGCGAGCAACGCGTGACGTGACGGAAACGGGACAGACGAGAGGTCGAGCGAGCAATGCGCGACAGAACGGAAACGGGACGTGCGGGAAAACAAACGAAACGGAACGGTGGGAAAGAACGGGCGGGAAATGAGTTCCGAGAGAACTATGTTAGCAGACCACAGCAAAAACTCAAGCAAACAACCTAGCCGTAACTCCAGAACAAACTTAAGTCACACCCTAGGAAGAAGGAGAGAAGCTACTGCAAGACAATCTAATATAGTTCATAATGGGTATATAACGACAAATTTAACGGGACCTGCGGGAAAACAAACGAAACGGGACGGTGGAAAAGAACGGGCGGTAAATGAGTTCGGAGAGAACTATGTTAGCAGACCACAGCAAAAACTCAAGCAAACAACCTAGCCGTAACTCCAGAACAAACTTAAGTCACACCCTAGGAAGAAGGAGAGAAGCTACTGCAAGACAATCTAATATAGTTCATAATGGGTCTATAACGACAAATTTAACGACAAACTATTTTACGGCAATGCAGTAGTACACTAAAAGGATGAAAACGTCGAGAAATTTACTAGCCGTAACTCCAGAATAAACTTAAGTCACATCCTATCAAAATCCAAACCGTAACAAACAATCAGCATACTAACGTTATTAAACAAACTACAGCAAAATTTAATAAACTACAATAGTGTGTTTGTAGACTAAGATAGTTGGAAAAGTCGGGAAACAATCCAGCCGTAACTCGAGAATAAACTTAAGTCACACCCTAGAAGGCAACAGGACCACTTGCAGTTGTTTCAGATTGGCTACCTTTAGAAACGGCGTCCAGCAATTCAAACTCTTGCAGAGTTGCCTCTGCCAACCGTTTCCTGTTGTTTTCCTCCAGTTCATCTATTTCCATTTGTTTTTTCTGTTTAGCAAGGCGAATGGCTGCCTCATTCTGTTTTTCAATTTCTTCTCGCTTCATTTTAGCGATTAAATAGTCATGTTTACGCTGACTAGATGTTTTTGATGAAGTCATCAGTGAGGGAAGTCTAGAACGAATGGGAGCCCTTGGTTCCTGGAACTCAATCATTTTATCATCAGCAGAATTGATGTAGGTTCTTGCTGAAGCGAGTATCTTGTCGTTCTTAGTTGTCATTGCCTCCAAGTAAGACTCTAATGAAGGAACAAGTGCACTTGGATCCTCCGTTTTCCTAGCAAATGCAATCAGGTCCTCATTTTTGTCTATAACAGTCATAAATGCTTCGTTGCACTTTGTTACTAGGCGTTCAACTTTCACTCGCCTACTTTGACTATTTATACAATGAAGAATATCTTCATGTATTGCATGCAATTCAGCTTCACGCTTTGACCTGGCAGCGTACAACTTTTTGACTTTTTGATCAAGACTATAAGACATCACGATGTTATTATTTCCAAATACCAGCAAAACTACCACAGCACACGGTTATCTATTATATGCACACTCCAAACAAATCAAATCCACGCAAAACAAACCCAACGCAAAAGACACCAGACACAGCACACTGTAGACAGTCTGTAAAACAAACCACCCAAAGAGCAAAGAAGGTCGTCCGCACACTGTGCCCGACAAAAACAGAAGTGGAGCGCTGAACGCTATGCGCTCAACGCGGAGGGAGGCAAAGGATACAAGGGAAGTCGAGCAAGCAACGCGCGACAAAACGGAGACGTTACGGTTGGAAAGTCGAGCGAGCAACGCGTGACGTGACGGAAACGGGACAGACGAGAGGTCGAGCGAGCAATGCGCGACAGAACGGAAACGGGACGTGCGGGAAAACAAACGAAACGGGACGATGGGAAAGAACGGGCGGGAAATGAGTTCGGAGAGAACTATGTTAGCAGACCACAACAAAAACTCAAGCAAACAACCTAGCCGTAACTCCAGAACAAACTTAAGTCACACCCTCGGAAGAAGGAGAGAAGCTACTGCAAGACAATCTAATATAGTTCATAATGGGTCTATAACGACAAATTTAACGACAAACTATTTTACGGCAATGCAGTAGTAGACTAAAAGGATGAAAAGGTCGAGAAATTTACTAGCCGTAACTCCAGAATAAACTTAAGTCACATCCTATCAAAATCCAAACCGTAACAAACAGTCAGCATACTAACGTTATTAAACAAACTACAGCAAAATTCAATAAACTACAATAGTGTGTTTGTAGACTAAGATAGTTGGAAAAGTCGCGAAACAATCCAGCCGTAACTCGAGAATAAACTTAAGTCACACCCTAGAAGGCAACAGGGCCAAACCAAATAGCGCAGGTACACACAAACATACAGCAGCAAAATCAATATACTACAACAGAAGGGCTAGTAAGTTAGTAGAGTTGAAAAGTCAACGGACATCCCAGCCGTAACTCGAGAATAAACTTAAGTCACACCCTAGAAAGCTATAAGACCTAAACAACAAACCAGCATACTAGCATACTCAACATAATACAGCAAAAACAACAACATACTTCATCACATATAACATACTACATCGAAGGAAAAAATTAGGCTGAGAAAAACAACTCTGAATGAAAGAAAAACGGAATGATTGGAAACGAAAACGAAAAACAAAATTTTGGGAGAGCGACGTTGATAAAAAATGAACGGAAATTGTGAATAGTGAAGTTAAAGAACGAAAACAAAGCGGACGGTACGGTACAAAAACGAGATACGAAGATAATAAGAAGACAATTTTTTTGAGCCGGAGGTTGTGAGTTTATATCTCACACCATTATCTGTCCTATTCTTCAAATTTTGGTCAATTTTTGCAAACTCTTGATTACGGAACGGTAATCCAGTAAACTGGACGGTTTTAAGCTTGAAAGTACGATTTATCAATATTCGGTATTGATTTTCTAAATTTTTTGATTTGCCTCAAAATTGACCAAAGATTTTCAAAATTGAACAATATAGCATTATGTGCTCACTTTTTTTTCTCATATCTGAGGTCAATTTTTTGCTATGTAGCCTTAATGGACCAATTTGTCTGAATTTCCCAACTTTCGACCAAAAAATTTTCAAAATCGATGTTTTTTTTTAAAGTTTCTCAGCTCCCTTCTCCAAAAAAGATTGTATTTCGCTGAGACTTGTCAAGATAGTACTACTTGCTTTTCTTTACG
>NW_027451404.1:17500-23000 GCF_964194025.1 Convolutriloba macropyga
AGCCTTGAATTCGACGTCACCAAGACCCGGTAACCGCGCTTTGTGTCCCTGCCTTAGATTTTGGCAGACTGGTTCTTTTATTGGGTGAAACGTAGGAATAAATGATTTTTCGTTTAGGTAAGTTGCGTCGTCTTACCAACCGTTTTTTTCAGCACAGTTACCGTATACGCAACCCTTTACATGCAGAATTTTAGTTTACTTATAATGCTCTCGGCGTAGATGAGTCCTCCTTTGTTTACCTGCTCTTCATTTATATGTGACGTTCACATTTTGTCGGTTCCTTCATAACAAATTTTTGCGTCTGCAGAGTCTTCCCAAAATCATACCCAACAATCTCTAAGGATTGTGAAAAATCTACTATGCTAACCAATTGGAGAAATTTCCAGTTCAACTGAACGTTCCAATGTGGGTTCCACGCCCTCTGTATTTTGTCGTATCACCTTTTTAAAAAATACGTCATAATCAAATTTTTCATCTGAACCGTTATCCTTGAATATAAAATTGTCTTTGAGTTTCCGTGTTCTTGTTATTCCCGACGTACTTCTTGTCTGATATCGCCGTTCGGTAACGTTTTGCGAAGTAGAAGCCGTGCTTGTATTTAGAGATTCTTCGCCTTCACTCCTTTCGGATGTTGCCACCAGATTATCCCCCTTCTTCTGTGTGACTATTTTGGTCGCAGGTATCTTTGTGGTTCTGCTTTTGTTGTTTGTGTTAGTATTTATTGGTTCTCTTGTACTCCCACCTTTTGGTCCTTCTTAGGTCCTTTTTATCGGTGGTAGCACTTCTACTGTTAAACATTTGATTTGATCGTAGTGGACCTTTTGTAATTCCTTTGTCTGGCCAGTTTTCATTGTGGGGTTGAACACCATTACTAAATCACCTACTTCATATTATGGTCCAAATGTGCTACGGTCATAGTTCGTTTTTTTTGTCTTTCTTGCTCCACATCCATGCTTACCCGTACCAGTTCATGGTACGTATGTAGTTTGTCTTAAAGCAACCAACGTAATCACTCAAGGTTGGGTAGATTTTTGTTCAAATTGTTTGACACATGCAATCAATTGGCAGTGCGCATGATTTTTTAAAAACAGGTAAAAGGGGCTGAACTTGGTAACAGAATGAATTGCTGATCTGTACGTCATCATTACTAGGGGAAGTATTGTGATGTTCACCCACTTATTTTGCCAGACTCTCTTCGGTTGAGCAACTGGTGCGCTCTATCATTCCGTTTCCTTGAGGATGATAAGCTGTTGTTGATGTCCTGTTAATTCCCAGCTCTTTACACACGTTCTTGAAAAGATTCGACATAAAATTACTGCCCTTGTCGCTATGGAGACTTGCCGGACAACCAAAACTTGAAAGCCATACGTTTACAAAGGCCTTAGCTACCGATGAAGCTTCTTGGTTGCTCATGGGATTTGCTTCATACCATTTTGTAAACTGATCTCCAATTAATAGGATGTATTTGTTTCAACTTGACTCGGGTAAAGGTCCCATAATGTCCAAGACGACTTGACAAAACGGGTGACTTGGTTCCCACGTTGTCAGGTTGTGTATGTGTTTCTGGTGTGGAGCCTAATTTTGACAGCATACTTCGAAAGAACTTAACGACTCGTGAACATCTTTTCTCATCCCAGGCCAGTAGAATAATTTTCGAACCCGATTAAATGTCTTGAACATTCTAAAATGTCCGCAAGGTTCATGAGGGAAAGGTAGAATTTATTTTAAAAGTGACCTCTGAAAGACAGTTTGTATTAACTTGTTATATTCCTCAATACATTTCTGTCTCTTAATTAGATCATTTTCAACTCGTAAGTTTCTGAAATCAGTCCAAAGTTTCCAAAGTGCTCTAGAGGCTCCTACCATGTTTTTTTTCTTTGAGGGCGTTCCCGTTCTCAGTCCAATTTATTAGTATAATTAGGTCGGCTGCATTGTTTTGGTGCTCAATTAGTTGTTCAACAGCTTTCCGTAGTCCAATGGACCAGATATTTTTGTCTTCCGTATTTACTTGGTTCACTTGATTGCAGTCTTTGACTTGGTCTTCAGTCTGTAGAACTCCCGACAGACAGTCTGCTTAAGGGACCTTCTTTCCCGCTCCGTGTTTGATTTCAAAATCAAACTGTCCGAGCTTTTCTGTCCATCTGGCCAATAATCCCTCTGGTTCCTTAAAACTGATTGAACTAAACTATTGCAAAAAATTCTGGTTTTGTTGCAAAACTTTTGCTGTGCGTCTTGCTTGCATATGCAATAACTCTTTCACCCCATTGTTGTTTTTGGAAAATAATTGCGCCAATGCCGAACAAAGAAGCATCGGTTGTTAACGTATAGGGATCCGTGTCATTCGGACAACCCAAAATTGGTGCTTTCTATAGCGCGTGTTTTAGTTGTTCAACTGCTGATTCACACTCTTTGCTCCAAGAAAAACTTCCTTTTTGTATGATAGCTCATAAAGCGGCTCTGCTATTTTTCCAAAATCTTGTATGAATCTTCTGCAAAAACCAACCAGTCCTAATATAGCTCTCAATTTTTTTTATGGTTTGAGGGCTTTTCAATTTACTGACTGCCGCTACTTTCTCCGGATCCACTTCTACGCCTTTATTCGATACAATGTATCCCAGGAAATGAATTTTTTCCTGAAATAACCTACATTTTGGGCCTTTTATTTTCAATCCAGCGTCTTTAAGTCGTCAATGTACGAGATCTAGACGGTTGGGATGATCCTCAAATGATCTACCGAAGATGATTATGTCGTCAAGGTATACTGAAGCCACTTCATAGGAGAGTCCCGCCGTGAACAAATTCATAAAATTTTGGAACGCTCCTGGCGCTGACGCCAAACCCATGGGTAGTCTCCTCCACTTGTAGAGTCCCATTTGAGTTACAAAGCCTTTCACGTTCTGCGACTCTTCATCGAGTGCCATTTGAAATTACCCGATGTCAAAGCGATATTTAAAAAAGTGACAAATTCAGTCTAGAGAGTCAATTGATCATTTGTTCTTGGTAGCGGCCAACTGGTTTTCTCGATTTGTTTGTTCAAATCTCGGTAACCTACAACTAATCTCTAGCTGCCATCTTTTTTTTACCAATATTGATGGTGCTGCTCAATACGAATGGAATGGTTCAATTAATTTTGCATCCTCTAGGTTTTCGACAATTTTTTTCATTGCTTTTCTTTTATCAAAGCTGATACTACAATAACTTTTGTGAACGGCTGTGCATCTTTGTTGAGTTTAATTGGTTGTTCAATTTTGTCACAAAATCTTAAATTCGAGTTTCGAGAGAAAACTTGTTTTTGTCTCATGGACAATTCCTTTACTTTCTCTTTCTGCTGGTTTTTTTTATTAGAGCCTTCCAAATCTGCGTAATTTCCCATTTGAAAAGTTTCAAATGTTTTTGCCTGATTTTGATTTGCGAATATTTCATTCACAACTCAGTTCTGTTGTTTTCAAAATAAATTCATATATTTGTATTTTTATACACGGTCACTGGTGCGTCCATTGGATTTAAGACTTTTATCAAACTAGAACCTTCTTTCATTGATATCATACAGGTGGCTAAAAGCAAACCAGTATTTTAGTTCAAAATCTTATATTACTTCCACTAATCATTCCACTCCCCGAATTTCTTCTTCGTTTTCATCAGCTAATCTAATTCTCATCCGACTTTCGTTTTTACTCTGTATATAATTGTTTTGTCCCGCCATTGCAAAAACCTGAACACCTTGCATTTTCTCCGTGGTAAGCGACTGCTATATAGATTTTCTTAGTGGAAGTTCAATACATAATTATTGGTTTTCAGGAAATCAATTCCCAGCAGACATTCTATACCTTCGTCTGCCGTTAAAACAAATTCATGTTCAATTTCCGGAAGTCTTGGTTTTAACTGTACCAACAGCAATAGTCTTCCTATGTTTTTGACAGTTGAGTTTTTGTCTGTTACCACTCGCGCTTTGTGTATGTTTGCACAATTCCTGGCATTGCCTAGTTTTTCTTATGTAGACCAGCTCAAAAGCGATATACTACTTCCACTGTCTATTAATCCAACGCATCTGTTCGCATTAAGTATAATTTCTGTTTTTAGACATGTAATTGTGTTTGTCGAACAAACTCTAATGACATTACAGTTCTCGGTGGTTTTGTTTTTGAAAGGGCAGTTTCTTTTCAAGTGTTGGAAACTTCCACACATGAAACGTTTTTGACAATCCCGCGAAATGTTTCCTTCCTGTCCACAGGCAGTAGTAATAGGGTGAGCAAGTCACCCCGGGGGGGTGTAGACCCCATGTATTAAGATAGGGTATAGGAGTAATTTTTGAGAGAGGGTCTACACTAATGTATTAAGATAGGGTATAGGCGTACATGTATTAAGATAGCGGGCGCCACGTATTAGTTATAGCGGCGGCCACGTATTAAGATTAGGAATAGCTGCCGCAACGTATTAAGATTAGGAATAGCCGCCGCAACGTATTAAGATTAGGAATAGCCGCCGCAACGTATTAAGATTAGGAATAGCCGCCGCAACGTATTAAGATTAGGAATAGCCGCCGCAACGTATTAAGATTAGGAATCGCCGCCGCAACGTATTAAGATTAGGAATAGCCGCCGCAACGTATTAAGGTTAAGTATAGGGACCAGGGTATTAGTAGTATAGTGTGAGTAGATCAGCCGCATTTTTGGGAGCCGGTCATTGGCCTTTCCGCGCAGGGAATTGTACAGGCGGGGAATTGTACAGGCAGCGCGCACGGGAATTGTACAGGCGGGGAATTGTACAGGCAGCGCGCACGGGAATTGTACAGGCGGGAAATTGTACAGGTAGCGGGAATTAACGGATAATTCCCCTCGCAGTAAATTTCAACATGTTTATTGGTATAACCAACGCAATGTATTAAGATTAGGTATAGCCGCCGCAATGTATTAAGATTAGGTATAGCCGCCGCAATGTATTAAGATTAGGTATAGCCGCCGCAATGTATTAAGATTAGGTATAGCCGCCGCAATGTATTAAGATTAGGTATAGCCGCCGCAATGTATTAAGATTAGGTATAGCCGCCGCAATGTATTAAGATTAGGTATAGCCGCCGCAATGTATTAAGATTAGGTATAGCCGCCGCAATGTATTAAGATTAGGTATAGCCGCCGCAATGTATTAAGATTAGGTATAGCCGCCGCAATGTATTAAGATTAGGTATACCCGCCACAATGTATTAAGATTAGGTATAGCCGCCGCAATGTATTAAGGTCAGTTTTATCCACTAAAATTGAGAAAATTGAAAATTTTTAAAAGAATGAATTATGAAGGTACAAAAAGACAGACACAGTATTAATCAAGTACATTATAAGTAATTTTAAACACAACAGAGAGCGCTCACAATACGAAAATTGATTCAATAAATTACAAGTTCAGGGGTACAGTATGAATTCCATCAGATAACACTTTTCGTTTAGGATAAAAATATGAGAGTCCTTTCTTTGTTTGTTCATAGGTAGCGACGCAGTGGTTGATT
>NW_027451405.1:0-33590 GCF_964194025.1 Convolutriloba macropyga
TAATTGACCTCTTATTTTGCAAAACATTGGGGAAAAAGACAAAGGTCAACTTGGTGTCCTTTTTAATTTGAGTTTTATAAGTGGTTGTAATGTTATATAATAACCTCTGATGAGGTCGTTTGAAGCCAAGCCCCCTGGTAAATTTGGTTACGACCCCCCCCCACCGCACGACAAGCAGGATGCAATAGATTCCAGCTCCACTAGTCTTTCGAGAGCACTTCTTCCATGTCAACACTAGAATTTCGGAGCATCAAAATAAGGATTCCACTGTCGGACAACACCTCGTTGCATGTTGTTGTACAGCGCATAATATTGAATGGGAGATTCTAGATGCATGTCGCGCGTTGAAAAACATGACCATAAAAGCGATCTACATCAAAAAGCTTAAACCGCAAACTAAATCCGCGCGATGAGTACCGGGGGTGGGAATTGACATTGAAGTATTAGTTCAAATACAAAAAAATTTGACTCTTGAAATTCAAAAATTATTCTGGTACATAATTTAGAGAATTAAATATAAATTCAAATCACTGCTGTCTAATATGAAGCTCAATGACAGAGTATTTAAACCATTAACACATATATGTCTCTTTGGCCACCATATCCAATGAAACGTTTTGAATATGCCGGACATTTGTCAATTTTCCCATGCATATTTTCAAATGAGGCTATCATGCAACCCGCATCCCTGAGGAACCATCTTGGATGTCTTGTTCGTTCTCCCATATGTCAGCTCAAGCTCTTGCGTCGGGACTCCAAGAATTTCTAGCGCGTTTACGTATCCCTGCTCGAGTTCCATGAGGTCACCTAAAATTTAATTTTGCTAAGAAATGAACAGAACCCAGGATGAGGTCCTCGACCCTAACCGGGCATGGGCCAGATCGACGTGGGTTGCGGACAAGGGGTTCAGACCGAACAGACCTTGGTCATTCTGAGCAGACTGTTCACCCTGGGGCAGTCTATGGCCACACAGGGCCAGGACAAACCGACTCTAATCAGACGTTTGGCCAGACCGAAAAATCAAGACTAAAACATATAGCAGCACTTTAAAAATTATAACTTTTGCATTTGAATTTGTGAGCCCAAATGTTAGATTGAACTATTTTGATTATTCTTTAATGGGAAAATTGTTGGTTCTAAGAGCAACAGTTTTTGGATATCAAATTGCTGTTTGTTTAAGTATCTGTTCTATTACAAGCAAAGAATGCTGGCTTTAGCTTTTTTTTCTTGAGATATTGTTGCTTTATCTCAGCCTCAGGGTCGTAAAAGACGGACTCAAAAATTCAAAATGGTTTTTCGTAGTCATTTGAACGGTCCTCATATCTTCAAACCTGAGCATACAAGTACTATGTTAAATAGAACAAATACATTATTCAGACATGATTTTGGAGAAGTGGAAGATCAAGAAGATAAAGAAGTTAGGGATTTACCCGGTTCAGAAAAGATCAGGGTGCTTCGCATATGAAAATCCTGCTTCGCTCATGAAATCGAAAGAAAAGATAAGCTTGGACAAGGATGGAACCCAATGACAGATAAGACTTCGTCCATATTTCCACATGAATATATGAATAAAAAGACTGGTACCCTAAACAAAAGTGGTAGAGATGATTTAACTAATCTAAATAAAAATAATAAAAAGTTAGATGAAATTATAAATTTCGTTGGAGATAAAACTGGATTGAGAAATGAAAAGATTTTATAAAAAAAGATTTAAATATAATACTCCTAAAAAAGTTAGGTATGTAAATTTTAGCAAGGTTTGTCTGGTCTAGAGATTATACTAGAATTTAATTAAAATTTTAGCTAGTTATAATTCGGAACTGAAAAGATAATAAAATGAAATTTTGGTTAGATATTATATTGAAACTGAAAAGATAATGTAAAAAGAATTTTGATTAGTTTTTAATTAATAGTTTATAGAATGAGCAGAGTATAAATAAAGCCATAATGATAGTTATAATTATACATATAATACTATAAAGATAAAATATACTAAATATAAATAAAAGTTTAAAGAAAGTTCAGAGTATAATTAAAGCTATAAAGATAATTTTAATTATAAATAAAATACTATAAACATAATATACTAAATATAAATAATTGAAAATTTGTCTCAATATAAATTAATGTTCATGAAGTGTTTAGAGTGTGAGGCTAAATGTGGAACTCCACATACTATGTCTTTTCATTATAAACTAAAACATAAGGATAAAATTGTTGATTGTAAATTGTGGGGATATATCATTGAGCGGAATTTGTTTAAGTGAACTTGTTCAAGAAGCCTCTAATCCTAATTCTAGTTATAACTTTAATCCTAAATCTCATGCTAATTCTAATTCTAATCACAATTCTAATTCTAATTCTATTCCTAATCCTAATTCTAATTCTAATCCTAATCCTAATCTAATTCTAATTCTATTTCTATTCTCCGAAGCAGCTTTGCTTATCTACAAAGTAGCTTTGCTTATTCTAATTCTAATCTGCGTAGCAGCTCCGCTGAATCTATCTCCAGGCCTAGCCCCATAGAAATAAAAATTGAATAAACAAACAAAGTTTGTAATAAATGCAACAAATAACATGTTTTGATAAAAAGAAATCAATATGGAAAGAATGTAATTCAACTAAGGTAAGGTGTGAATATTATTCTTCTATATTTAGCTTTAGCGGGTTAAGACGTCATATAAAAAATGTCATAAAGATATAGACTTGCCAAAAAGTATTCATTCTGATACAGAAATAAAAGAAAAACCGGAGTATTATAAATACTATCTTATAGTTTCCAAGTTAAAAGCCACCGGCGTAGATATAGATAAATTATTAGAAGAATAGATTGTTAAATCATTGACTATATCAGGAACTGCATCTCAGATTATTATCTAAACCATTGACTCTATTTATTGGCTATATCATTGACTATAATATTATATAAATCTTTAGTTATATCAGGAACTGCTTCTCAGATTATTATCTAAATCATTGACTATACCGGGAACTGCTTCATCGATTATTAACCAAATCTATCTATAAATTATTAGCCAAATCTATCTATAAACTATTAGCCAATTCTATCTATAATTTATTAGCCAAATCTAACTATAAATCATTAGCCAAATTTATCTATAAATCATTAGCCAAATCTATATATATATATATATATATATATATATATATATATATATATATATATATATATATATATATATAGGATTTCTGATTATGATTCTGATGCTTAATGCAGCTGACCTGTCGACCAGCTACCCTTTTAGGGGAGGGGCTTTCTTTTAATTGACCTCTTATTTTGCAAAACATTGGGGAAAAAGACAAAGTCAACTTGGTGTCCTTTTTAATTTGAGTTTTATAAGTGGTTGTAATGTTATATAATAACCTCTGATGAGGTCGTTTGAAGCCAAGCCCCCTGGCAAAATTTAATTACGACCCCCCCCCCCCCTACGGCGCGACAAGCAGGATGCAATAGATTCCAGCTCCCACTAGTCTTTCGAGAGCAATTCTTCCATGTTACCACTAGAATTTCGGAGCATCAAAAGAAGGAGTCCACTGTCGGACATCACCTCGTTGCATGTTGTTGTACAGCGCATAATAATGAATGGGAGATTCTAGATGCATGTCGCGGCGTTGAAAAACATGACAATAAAAGCGATCTACATCAAAAAGCTTAAACCGCAACTAAATCCGCGCGATGAGTACCGGGGGTGGGAAATGACATTGAAGTATTAGTTCAAATACAAAAAATCTGACTCTTGAAATTCAAAAATTATTCTGGTACATAATTTAGAGAATTAAATATAAATTCAAATCGCTGCTGTCTAATATGAAGATCCAATGACAGAGTATTTAAACCATTAACACATACATGTCTCTTTGGCCACCATATCCAATGAAACGTTTTGAATATGCCGGGACATTTTGTCAATTTTCCCATGCATATCTTCAAATGAGGCTATCATGCAACCGGCATCCCTGTTCAATTTCTCGGGATGCTGAGGAACCATCTTGGATGTCTTGTTCGTTCTCACATATGTCAGCTCAAGCTCTTGCGTCGGGACTCCAAGAATTTCTAGCGCGTTTACGTATCCCTGCTCGAGTTCCATGAGGTCACCTAAAATTTAATTTTGCTAAGAAATGAACAGAACCCAGAATGAGGTCCTCGACCCTAACCGGGCATGGGCCAGGTCGACGTGGGTCGCGGACAGGGGGTTCAGACCGAACAGACTTTGGTCATCCTGAGCAGACTGTTCACCCTGGGGCAGACTATGGCCACACAGGGCCAGGACGAACCGACTCTAATCAGACGTTTGGCCAGACCGAAAAATCAAGACGTAAACATATAGCAGCACTTTATAACTTTTGCATTTGAATTTGTGAGCCTAAATGTTAGATTGAACTATTTTGATTATTCTTTAATGGGAAAATTGTTGGTTCTAAGAGCAACAGTTTTTGGATATCAAATTGCTGCTTGTTTAAGTATCTGTTCTATTACAAGCAAAGAATGCTGGCTTTAGCTTATTTTTCTTGAGGTATTGTTGCTTTATCTCAGCCCCAGGGTCGTAAAAGACGGACTCAAAATTCAAAATGGTTTTTCGTAGTCATTTGAACGGTCCTCATATCTTCAAACCACCCTCCCTTGCTGGTGCTAAAAAAACTCCAGGTATTTCAGTTTTTCGTTGGATTCTTTGCCAAAGTCAGTATGAGCTCACCATTGATTGCTTTCTCACGAGTAAATTGTCTATATTTGGGTGGGGGGGGGGGGGGTTATGCGAGCCTAATATGTTGAACTGAAGCATACCCGGGCCGAGGAATTTGGCCAAAATTATGTAAGATCAGCGGCAATTAGCGTTGACAAGTCGGAAAATTCACCGCAATTTTCTTACATAATTTTGCGTTGAATGCGTTGAATTTAAAGACAAAAATGCAACGCATTCAACGCAAAATTATGTAAGAAAATTGCCATGATTTTTCCGAATTGTCAACGCTAGTTGCCGCTGATCTTACATATTTAGCGTTGAATTTAGCGTAGATCTTACATATTTAGCGTTGAATTTAGCGTAGATCTTACATATTTAGCGTTGAATTTAGAGTAGATCTTACATATTTAGCGTTGAATTTAGCGTAGTTTTTACACATTTAGCGTTGAATTTAGCGTAGATCTTACAAATTTAGCGCTGAATTTAGC
This sequence comes from Convolutriloba macropyga, assembly GCF_964194025.1. NCBI lineage: Eukaryota > Metazoa > Xenacoelomorpha > Acoela > Convolutidae > Convolutriloba > Convolutriloba macropyga. The sequence goes on from NW_027451405.1 coordinate 5,192, forward strand.
GTAGATCTTACACATTTAGCGTTGAATTTAGCGTAGATATTACATATTTAGCGTTGAATTGAGCGTAGATCTTACACATTTAGCGTTGAATTTAGCCTAGATCTTACATATTTAGTGTTGAATTTAGCGTAGATCTTACACATTTGGCGTTGAATTTAGCGTAGATCTTACATATTTAGCGTTGAATTTAGCGTACATCTTACATATTTAGCGTTGAATTTAGCGTAGATCTTACACATTTAGCGTTGAATTTAGCGTAGACTAAGGTCTACGCTAAGTTCAACGCTAAAATTGTAAGATCTAAACTAAGAAAAGCTTTACGTTTTTTCGACTTTTTCCACATCGTATAGTTACCTGAATCAGCTTCATCTGATTTTATTGTCAACTAAGAAAACAGCCAGCCAGCAGCAGAGAGCTAAAATAGGTTTACTACTGTCGGAAAAAAACATCAGTTGATCTAACGAACAACTTTGAGATTTTCCAGTATGTTTTGGGTGTGTTCCCCTCCTCCTTCTCTCAACCGGGCTGGAGACCGGCTACGGCGGAGTTACAAACAACTATAGGAGAATTGAGTCCAAGCAAACGGCAAAAATCCCCGCTATAAGACTCTCCCCCAGGAAAACCAAACAAATAAAACAAAACAAATTATAACATAGCAAAAATAATACATAGCGAATAAGTCGATACTTCCGATTGAAATATTGATTCATATTGAAAACGGACCATTCTTTTTGCATTACAGCCTAAATAGTACTGGTAGTCTGGGATATCAATTTGGTTCACTTTGAACAACTCCTTGACCCTATGAAAAAAACCTATTTTTAAAATTCGCTATTCGCGAAATTCGCAAATTTCCGTATGAACAACTAACTTTTTTCCTAGGCAAGCTATAGCAAAAATTCTTTTTGTTTTAGATTCTAGGTACACATGGGAGATTCTATACCGAATTTTGGTTTGATTTGCATAACTCCTTGACCCGATAAAATTTCTATATTTTTGAAAATAGAATATGCTAATAATAAGCGAATTATTGGATATTTCCGTATGAAAAACTAACTTTTTTCCTAGGCAAGCTATAGCAAAAATTCATTTTGGCCTACACTCTATCTACACATGGCATACTCCATACCGAGTTTGGTTCGATTTGAACAACTCCTTGACCCGATGAAAAAGACCGATTTTTGAAATTCGTTATTCGAGAAATTCGGAAATTTCCGTATGAAAACTTAATTTTTTTCCTAGGCAAGCTACACCAAAAATTCTTGACGTATTAGACTCCGTATACAAACGGGAACTTTGCCTAAGAGTTTCAATTGATTTGAACAAATTCTTGATCCAATGAAAAAAACTGATTTTTGAAATTCGTTATTCGAGAAATTCGGAAATTTCCGTTTGAAAACTTAACTTTTTTCCTAGGCAAGCTACACCAAAAATTCTTGACGTATTAGACTCCGTATACAAACGTGAACTTTGCCTAAGAGTTTCAAATGATTTGAACAACTCCTTGATCCGATGAAAAGACCTATTTTTAAAATTCAGTATTTGAAATTTTCGCAAACTTCCGTATGAGAAATTAGTTTTTTCCTAGGCCAGCTACACCAAAAATTCTTGACGTATCAGACTCCGTATACAAATGGGAACTCTGACTATGAGTTTCAATTAATTTGAACAAATTCTTGATACGATGAAAAAGGCCTATTTTTAAAATTCGTTATTCGCGAAATTCGCAAATTTTCGTATGAAAACTTAACTTTTTTCCTAGGCAAGCTACACCAAAAATTCTTGACGTATTAGACTCCGTATACAAACGGGAACTTTGCCTAAGAGTTTCAAATGATTTGAACAACTCCTTGATCCAATGAAAAAGACCTATTTTTAAAATTCAGTATTTGAAATTTTCGCAAACTTCCGTATGAGAAACTAGTTTTTTCCTAGGCAAGCTACACCAAAAATTCTTGACGTATCAGACTCCGTATACAAATGGAAACTCTGACTATGAGTTTCAATTGATTTGAACAAGTTCTTGATACGATGAAAAAGACCTATTTTTAAAATTCGTTATTCGTTAAATTCGCAAACTTCCTTATGAAAACTTAACTTTTTTCCTAGGCAAGCTCTACTAAAAACTTTTGACGTATTAGACTCCGTATAAAAACGGGAACTTTGCCTAAGAGTTTCAATTGATTTGAACAACTCCTTGATCCGATGAAAAAAACCTATTTTTAAAATTCAGTATTTGAAATTTTCGCAAACTTCCGTATGAAAACATAACTTTTTTCCTAGGCAAGCTCCACCAAAACTTCTTGACGTATCAGACTCCGTATACAAATGGGAAGTCTGACTATGAGTTTCAATTGATTTGAACAAATTCTTGATACGATGAAAAAGACCAATTTTTAAAATTCGTTATTCTCGAAATTCGCAAATTTCCGTATGAAAACTTAACTTTTTTTCCTAGGCAAGCTATATTAAAAACTCTTGACGTATTAGACTCCGTATACAAATGGGAACTTTGCCTAAGAGTTTCAAATGATTTGAACAATTTCTTGATACGATGAAAAAGACCTATTCTTAAAATTCGTTATTCGCGAAATTCGCAAATTTCCGTATGAAAACTTAACTTTTTTCCTAGGCAAGCTATACTAAAAACTTTTGACGTATTAGACTCCGTATACAAACGGGAACTTTGCCTAAGAGTTTCAATTGATTTGAACAACTCCTTGATCCGATGAAAAAGACCTATTTTTAAAATTCAGTATTTGAAATTTTCGCAAACTTCCGTATGAAAAATTAGTTTTTTCCTAGGCAAGCTACACTAAAAATTCTTGACGTATCAGACTTCGTATACAAAGGGGAACTCTGACTATGAGTTTCAATTGATTTGAACAAATTCTTGATACGATGAAAAAGACCTATTTTTAAAATTCGTTATTCGCGAAATTCGCAAATTTCCGTATGAAAACTTAACTTCTTTCCTAGGCAAGCTATACTAAAAACTCTTGACGTATTAGACTCCGTATACAAATGGGAACTTTGCTTAAGAGTTTCAAATGATTTGAACAATTTCTTGATACGATGAAAAAGACCTATTCTTAAAATTCGTTATTCGCGAAATTCGCAAATTTCCGTATGAAAACTTAACTTTTTTCCTAGGCAAGCTATACTAAAAACGCTTGACGTATTAGACTCCGTATACAAATGGGAACTTTGCCTAAGAGTTTCAATTGATTTGAACAACTCCCTGATCCGATGAAAAAGACCTATTTTTAAAATTCAGTATTTGAAATTTTCGCAAACTTCCGTATGAAAAATTAGTTTTTTCCTAGGCAAGCTACACCAAAAATTCTTGACGTATCAGACTCCGTATACAAAGGGGAACTCTGACTATGAGTTTCAATTGATTTGAACAAATTCTTGATACGATGAAAAAGACCTATTTTTAAAATTCGTTATTCGCGAAATTCGCAAATTTCCGTATGAAAACTTAACTTTTTTCCTAGGCAAGCTATACTAAAAACGCCTGACGTATTAGACTCCGTATACAAATGGGAACTTTGCCTAAGAGTTTCAATTGATTTGAACAACTCCCTGATCCGATGAAAAAGACCTATTTTTAAAATTCAGTATTTGAAATTTTCGCAAACTTCCGTATGAAAAATTAGTTTTTTCCTAGGCAAGCTACACCAAAAATTCTTGACGTATCAGACTCCGTATACAAAGGGGAACTCTGACTATGAGTTTCAATTGATTTGAACAAATTCTTGATACGATGAAAAAGACCTATTTTTAAAATTCGTTATTCGCGAAATTCGCAAATTTCCGTATGAAAACTTAACTTCTTTCCTAGGCATGCTATACTAAAAACTCTTGACGTATTAGACTCCGTATACAAACGGGAACTTTGCCTAAGAGTTTCAATTGATTTGAACAACTCCTTGATCCGATGAAAAAGACCTATTTTTAAAATTCAGTATTTGAAATTTTCGCAAACTTCCGTATGAAAAATTAGTTTTTTCCTAGGCAAGCTACACCAAAAATTCTTGACGTATCAGACTCCGTATACAAAGGGGAACTCTGACTATGAGTTTCAATTGATTTGAACAAATTCTTGATACGATGAAAAAGACCTATTTTTAAAATTCGTTATTCGCGAAATTCGCAAATTTCCGTATGAAAACTTAACTTCTTTCCTAGGCAAGCTATACTAAAAACTCTTGACGTATTAGACTCTGTATACAAATGTGAACTTTGCTTAAGAGTTTCAAATGATTTGAACAACTCCTTGATCCGATCAAAAAGACCTATTTTTAAAATTCAGTATTTGAAATTTTCGCAAATTTTCGTATGGAAACTTAACCTTTTTCCTAGGTAAGCTATACCAAAAATTCTTAACGTATTAGACTCCGTATACAAATGGAAACTCTGACTATGAGTTTCAATTGATTTGAACAAATTCTTGATCCAATGACAAAGACCTATTTTTGAAATTCGTTATTCGAGAAATTCGGAAATTTCCGTATGAAAACTTAATTTTTTTCCTAGGCAAGCTGCATCAAAATTTCTTGACGTATTAAACTCCGTATACAAACGGAAACTTTGCCTAAGAGTTTCAAATGATTTGAACAACTCCTTGATCCGATCAAAAAGACCTATTTTTAAAATTCAGTATTTGAAATTTTCGCAAATTTCCGTATGAAAACTCAACCTTTTTCCTAGGTAAGCTATACCAAAAATTCTTGACGTATTAGACTCCGTATACAAATGGGAACTCTGACTATGAGTTTCAATTGATTTGAACAACTCCTTGATCCGATCAAAAAGACCTATTTTTAAAATTCAGTATTTGAAATTTTCGCAAATTTACGTATGAAAACTTAACCTTTTTCCTAGGTAAGCTTTACCAAAAATTTTTGACGTATTAGACTCCGTAAACAAATGGAAACTCTGACTATGAGTTTCAATTCATTTGAACAAATTCTTGATACGATGAAAAAGACCTATTTTTAAAATTCGTTATTCGCGAAATTCGCAAATTTCTGTATGAAAACTTAATTTTTTTCCTAGGCAAGCTACACCAAAAATTCTTGACGTATTTGACTCCGTATACAAATTGGAACTTTGCCTAAGAGTTTCAATTGATTTGAACCATTCCTTGATCCGATGAAAAAGACCTATTTTTAAAATTCAGTATTTGAAATTTTCGCAAATTTACGTATGAAAACTTAACCTTTTTCCTAGGTAAGCTTTACCAAAAATTTTTGACGTATTAGACTCCGTAAACAAATGGAAACTCTGACTATGAGTTTCAATTCATTTGAACAAATTCTTGATACGATGAAAAAGACCTATTTTTAAAATTCGTTATTCGCGAAATTCGCAAATTTCTGTATGAAAACTTAATTTTTTTCCTAGGCAAGCTACACCAAAAATTCTTGACGTATTAGACTCCGTATACAAACGGGAACTTTGCCTAAGAGTTTCAATTGATTTGAACAAATTCTTGATCCAATGAAAAAAACCGATTTTTGAAATTCGTTGTTCGAGAAATTCGGAAATTTCCGTTTGAAAACTTAATTTTTTTCCTAGGCAAGCTACACCAAAAATTCTTGACGTATTAGACTCCGTATACAAATTGGAACTTTGCCTAAGAGTTTCAATTGATTTGAACAACTCCTTGATCCGATGAAAAAGACCTATTTTTAAAATTCAGTATTTGAAATTTTCGCAAATTTCCGTATGAAAACTCAACCTTTTTCCTAGGTAAGCTATACCAAAAATTCTTGACGTATTAGACTCCGTATACAAATGGAAACTCTGACTATGAGTTTCAATTCATTTGAACAAATTCTTGATACGATGAAAAAGACCTATTTTTAAAATTCGTTATTCGAGAAATTCGGAAATTTCCGTATGAAAACTTAACTTTTTTCCTAGGCAAGCTACACCAAAAATTCTTGACGTATTAGACTCCGTATACAAACGGAAACTTTGCCTAAGAGTTTCAATTGATTTGAACAACTCCTTGATCCGATGAAAAAGACCTATTTTTAAAATTCAGTATTTGAAATTTTCGCAAATTTCCGTATGAAAACTCAACCTTTTTCCTAGGTAAGCTATGCCAAAAATTCTTGACGTATTAGACTCCGTATACAAATGGAAACTCCGACTATGAGTTTCAATTCATTTGAACAAATTCTTGATACGATGAAAAAGACCTATTTTTAAAATTCGTTATTCGCGAAATTCGCAAATTTCTGTATGAAAACTTAACTTTTTTCCTAGGCAAGCTACACCAAAAATTCTTGACGTATTAGACTCTGTATACAAACGGAAACTTTGCCCAAGAGTTTCAATTGATTTGAACAACTCCTTGATTCGATGAAAAAGACTTATTTTTAAAATTCAGTATATGAAATTTTCGCAAATTTCCGTATGAAAACTCAACCTTTTTCCTAGGTAACCTATACCAAAAATTCTTGACGTATTAGACTCCGTATACAAATGGAAACTCTGACTGTGAGTTTCAATTCATTTGAACAAATTCTTGATACGATGAAAAAGACCTATTTTTAAAATTCGTTATTCGCGAAATTCGCAAATTTCTGTATGAAAACTTAACCTTTTTCCTAGGCAAGCTACACCAAAAATTCTTGACGTATTAGACTCCGTATACAAACGGGAACTTTGCCTAAGAGTTTCAATTGATTTGAACAAATTCTTGATCCAATGAAAAAAACCGACTTTTGAAATTCGTTATTCGAGAAATTCGGAAATTTCCGTATGAAAGCTTAACTTTTTTCCTAGGCAAGCTACACCAAAAATTCTTGACGTATTAGACTCCGTATACAAACGGGAACTTTGCCTAAGAGTTTCATTTGATTTGAACAACTCCTTGATCCGATGAAAAAGACCTATTTTTAGAATTCAGTATTTGAAATTTTCGCAAATTTCCGTATGAAAACTCAAACTTTTTCCTAGGTAAGCTATACCAAAAATTCTTGACGTATTAGACTCCGTATACAAATGGAAACTCTGACTATGAGTTTCAATTGATTTGAACAAATTCTTGATCCAATGAAAAAGTACTATTTTTAAAATTCGTTATTCGCGAAATTCGCAATTTTCCGAATAACGAAGTAAGGTTTTTGTATGAAAACCTTACTTCTTTTCTAGGCAGGCTATAGCAAAAATTTCTTTTGTTCTACACAATAAGTTCGCAGGTGATACTCCATGCCAGGTTTGGTTCGATTTCGACAACTCTATGACTCAATCAAAAAGAACTGTATTTAAAATTCGTTATTCGCGAAATTCAAAAGGTTCCTAGGCAAGCTATACAAAATGACCAACACTAGAGAATAAATCCCAAAGTAAAGTTTATCAGTTATAAACGACGAATTCAAACATGACAAGTTCACTGTTAATCAACTGGTGTCTACAAACTACACTATTCGAATCTCCAAACCCTGATTTAAAATAAAAAGTTGATTAATCAAGTCTCTAAATTTTAAATTCCGTTAGGGTAACTAGCATCACTGATGTCAGAATGGATCGATGCGGTTGTGGTGAAACTGTCATCTGCCGCATTGCCATTTTGAACCAATAGCGACCCTTCATTTAGCATTTGCGGTTGTTCACGTAGTCTTTGCTGCCCTTGAAGTAACGAAACTCGAGCCTCCATAGCACTTACAACATCTTTCAGCAAATTCAGTTCGCGCTGTAATCTTTCAAGCTCTCCAATGGTTTCAGGTAAAACCTGGTGATGTCCGGGAAGCTCGCATATCAAACGATTACCAATCATTCTCAAGTAGGTCTGTTGAAGCATATTTACTTAGAACACACCCTGTAAAAGACATCAACTCAACCGCGCCTTTTCCTCCCCATTTGTTGCTCAACACTCTATTTGAGTGTTCAGTTATTACGCTCAAAAACCGTAGTAATCAGTAAATGGATGAAAATCTAGTTTCAAAAGAATTTCATTAGAATTCTCCTTCAAATGCTCTATTCACATCTTTGAGCAAAAATCACATCACATCAAAATTCAAATCACCAGCTAAAGACAAAAATTGAAACTGCAATTTAGTACGAAGCAGAAAGTTCAAGACAACATCCAATAATGTTTAAAGTGCTTTAACAATTTAATGAAAAATAACTGCTCGTATTGGAATCTGATCAATTTGCCGGTAATATCTTCAATATTGCAATACAGTGTTTCCTCAGTTTCTTGCACGGCAAAACCTAAGGGGTCAAATTTATCACGGCAAGCGAAGAAATTGGTATCATCTAAGCAGATTTCAAGCGTCTGCAGTATTTTGTACACGCGAACCAAGCAATTAACTGTTCCGTTATCAAAAAAAGCGAGAATTTGTCCAATCTTTTCGGGTGCTTTTCCTATGGCAACAAAACTATTACTTGTGCTACGAGAGTAACATGCAGAGTCAAGCAAAAATTTTCCCCAGTGTCGACAAAACACTCTGGCCTAAGGAAATTGTTCAGCCAACAATTCTACAGAGCTTGTTTTAACCAGACAGTAATCGTTTTTAACCAATCTTTTCCTCCCGAACAAATCTTCGGTAAATGGTTTTAAAGAGTCGTTCTCTAATTCTGATGTCAAGAGTTCACGATTTCGAATAAAACGCTGCACTAGTAATTTACACGTGTTCAAAGTCCCAGTTACTGGCCGGATAAGATAATGATTGGCTGATTCAAACAGCGAAGCTGAGGTAGTCCACAATGGTCCAAACGTTTCGCATTGCCAAGCAAGGTGCCGCAATAGATGGAAATTTATTGACTCAAAAATTCGCCCAGGATATTTGAAATGCAAATTTCTACAGTAAGCTTCTAAAAGTATTCCACATAAAGCCGAATGCTCGCTGGTTTCATAGAGTGCCCGAAGTGAAAATACAAGATAATTCAGGTCAAGGAGAATTGAGTCATCGTCCAAATAAGGTCTAATTACAATAGACGCTAGATAAAGAAGATAAAGTTTGAGCTCGTTTGCTTTGAAAAGCTTTAATTCACTTAGAGAACAAAAACTTCGCTTGAATTCTGACGGCAGCTGAATGGCAGATGTAAAAGACGCGATTTCAGCTGGAGATCCAACAATTTCAAAAAGAAAGTCTAACATCTCTTTTGCAACGCCTTTCAACAGCTGATGCATTGTATCTATAGGAGCTGTAAGAGGGAGATTTGGGATCACCTTGAAAATATTAGGATATCCTTGAACGCCTTTCGTTCCGATCTCTGGATCTGTTTCTTTGTTTAGCTTCCTATAGTCCACATCCCCGCTTTCAAACAAAATGGCCCTCTCATAGTGGTCTTGTGGTCTTCTCTTCTTTATGGGTTCGTTGTGAGGATAGCAATGAGACATAAAACGATGCTTTTCTCGCATTTCACATAAAGAGCACCCATGGAAACCGTTATGCCTTTTCATTTTAGAGACACTGCTTTTGCAAACCAGATCCGCAATCAGGGCAACGGTCTTGAATTTCACATTGAACACAGCATCATCTTTTGTTAAGGTAAAGGTATTCTGCAATTGCGCCTCATATTGGTTAAAAATACTGTCCCAGGGCAGATGACCTCTTCCATACCAAAGGCTGCACAGAACTATATTCTCAAACTTGGAGCGAAGAATTGGAGGTAGATCGGCCAGCGCCAACCAAACAGGATACGCAGACTCCGTTGCACTTTCAAGAACAAGGGCTCCATCTGTGTTCATAAGTAAACGAATGCGCAGGCTTTTTTCTTTTATAGGGGGTTCTAACTTCAGATCCTCTCTTTCTTGTCTGTCCAAGCTGTACTTCAAAATATGTTCAAGGTTTCTGTCCACTATAGATTTCAACTGAGTAAAAAAATTCAAACAAATCAATTCTCCGTTATCATAAAACACATGGCTTCTTCTATGGCTGTTCGAGATTTCAGGTATCAATTTTTTCACAGCAAAAGGCGTAGGGATATTGCAATTCCGGTGGATTAATTGCTCACGTTTCATTAGATCATACAAAAGTTCATCAGAGCAACCTTGTTTTGAAATTATTGACAAAAGAGATATCAGAGAATTATGTACTGTAGCAACAGAGTTTTCACGAATATTATTGCTTGGGAATTTTAAGCTGGGAAAAATTTTTTTCTGACTGATAATCGGTCCAACTCGGCGCACAGGATGTTTTAGACTGATCATCTGAACTACTGAGAACATCACTTTCCCGACTACCGATTAACTGCTGGGACACGACCGTGGAAATTGACTTTGAATCGTCTTCAGAAGAAAAGGGTTGCTCGTCATCTATCTCATGAGGAAAACTGTTTGTCTGTTGAATAAAACTATCAATAATATCAGAGCCTTTAACAACATCGACAGTCTTCCGTACTTTAGCAACGCGTTTATGCTGTCTGGAGCAACTTCTCTTCCTGGATACAAAAGTTTGATTCCGTAACTTTGCATCAACACTAATTCCAGCGGTAGACGAAGCGACAGATTTTGTGACGGTCTGACCTAAATGTGTATCCAGTTCTAAAATCGGTTCGCAGATTTGCGGAGACTTTCATCGTTTTTCAGCTGACGAAATAAGATTTTCTGAAACTATATCTATTGATATTCCTTCTGATTCGCTGACCAGCTCAGTGGATTGTCGATCAGCGAGATAAATATGCGGTTGAGGCTCTCCTAATTGCTTCTGCTTACAAACATCACATTTGCACTCTCCGAAATCGCCGAAAAACGAGTCGCCGTAGTTCACTGTTATCTCCTTATTTTGTTTTATTGTTCGAATAACTTGAAGTCTTAAGGTTCTGTAACGAAGGTAATTGCAGCTATAACCACGGAAGAAGCGTGTGTTAGCCAAACAAGAATGATTGACAAATCTTGTCACTCCGAGCAGAACCACCTCTTTCTCGTTGAAACAGCGCTTCATTATCGATAGCGGGATCAACTTATGTTTTAACTCGACTGGAATGTCTTCCATAATACCCACAACGTCTGGCTGTCGCTTATTGTTGGGCTTCAAGGGACGACCAGTGCAATTAAACAGACCAAAACCTCCAAAGGAGTCGGTCAGGATTTTAATTCATTGGCATCTGCTTCGCGATAAATTCTTACAAAATCCTTACAAAGTTTTGGCCAATTCACAATTTCTGTTGACCTCGCCCAAAAAAATCGAAAAATCGTCGATGGTAATCATCATCTTCGGCTCTCTTACTTGCGTTTTTAGCAAATTCGACACAATAAAAGCGTCAGAAGTCACTAGTTCTTCACAACTTGGCATTTTGAGAACTGAATAAAGACCATAATTTAAGTAGATTTTAACCGGTCTTTTTTAAATGGGCAAGAACAGAAAAAGAAAACAAAGTAAGCACAATATCTGAATTAAATCATGTTACAATTCATTCACAAAATTTCTTTATATTGATTTAACTTCGAATCAGTAAATATATATCTAACGAGAACGCTGTAAAGGTTACCTCAATCGTTGTCAGCTTTTTGATTACTAATCAAATCTAAAGGAAATTTCTGAACAATATCTGAATTAAATCATGTTAGAATTCATTCTCAAAATTTATTTATACTGATTAAACTTCGAATCATTAAATTTGTATCTAACGAGAACGCTGAAAAGATTTCCTCAAAGGTAATGAGCCTTTTGTTTACTCATCAAATCTAAATGAAAGTTCACAGCTTACTTCCTAGGCTACACATTTCTAAGCTGAATATAAATCTAGCCCCAAAACATCTAAAGTATTCACTGAAATTCCGCCAGCTCTTCGTTTGTTACTTCCTCTAACAACTCATGTTGACTTCCAACACATTTTTCTTGAACAGATTTAGCTGGTGACAAATGAACGGGAGCTGAACTGGAGCCTGATGATAGATCGCAAACTAACTGATTGTAGGCTCTTCTTGCTGCTTTATAAGCCAGAGTAGGAGTTGCTGGATATTTCTGACCTCTAAAAATTTAAGCTATTAAAATACAATCTTATCAATTAAATAGAGCAAGGAAATACCTTTAAACTGCTCCGCAAGTTCTCCACTGACAGATTTTCTGAGTTTATCTGAACTCCTTTGAGGCGAGATCAGTTTGTTCCCTTCAATTCCTGAGGAGAAAAGTTTGCAGCCCACAATCCGGCCAAAGCTCGCGACGTCTTTTCCTGCACTCAGACTCATAAGGTCAAAACCATTATAAAGCACTGGCGTTTTCTCAGAATTCCATTCAGGAAATTCGTCTACGCTTTGAAAACCGTTTCTCAGAAAGAAAAGTTCCTCATTTATCTGCTTCCTCTATAATAAAACAATTTAAGATCAAACAACATACTTAAAAAAGACCATACCTAAACATTTGATCCATACCAAAATTACCTGCTCTCTTAGCGACTCGAGAAGAGCATATATTCGTTTGGTTTGCTTCTGACACTCCTTTTCAAATGCCTTTTGCAAACTACTCATCCGCTCTTTGTGCTCCTTTGCAAACTGTTCAAATGCGGTGCAACTTGGTTCAGATTCAGATTCCTCAGTCTCAAAGGCCGGTGTGAGTTTAGGGCATGGTGGCAGTTCCTCAGTATCTCTCAGATGTCCCTAAAGAAAATAAAAGACTAAGTAATCTTAGGATGCATGCGTTTTGGCTGGATACAATGAGAGATCTGATTCAAATTTGAGCAGACGTTGGCCAAAAAGTGCAAATATGTTTTGTAATAACCTCGGGTGTTTCTGGCTCAGTGGATTCATGAGTTGCCTTTGCTTTTTTGGACTTGGTTTTACTAGGAGTTCTGCCAAGCGTTAGTGAGCTACTTTGTCCACTCGTTTTCAACTTCTTTGATAGAAAGTTAACATCGTCGAAAACCTTGCGTTTACGGTCCACTTTGACATAAGAAACTTTCAAGCACTCCGGTTTAACTCCAGCTTTCAGCTGGTCATCATAATTTGTGAGAACGTCTTTGGCCGCTTTCCTAAGACCCTTGAACAACAGGCGACACATTATTTCACGGAAATCAATACACAGGGTAGTTGTTTGATTTTCTTCCAAGCTCGCTCGTTGTATAAAGGAAAAGCCATCTGACCAAAGATCACTGGTGGCCGAAAGCGAGAACAACTCCTTTGAGCTTGCAAAAATCCATCTCTGCTCACTTTTCAATAAGTACTGCTTCACGGAGTTGTTAACTTCTATTTCTGAGTCGGACTCATTCCGTTTCTTTTTCGGATTCGCTCGAGTTCTTGATGAGGGCCCCGGTATTTGCTGCATCTCATCCGAGCTTACTTTGTCCGAAAGAGCCTGAGGAATTGGTTGACTCGAGGTACGCAAGTCAAATGGTAACTATGTCTGCGTTTTTGGCTGCACAATCGGATCCTTTGTAACTTCAAGGGTATAAAGCTTCTTGCTCTTACCAGACTTTTTCATTTTATCTAAAAAATCAATTATCAAATTCTAGATGTTCCATAAGGGTAATAGCTTTCGAAAGACAAGAAGTTGAACAACAAAAATCAGTTCAAAACTCAAGCTTCAATTAGTCTAAACCATATCTCATTACACAAATATCCAAAAATTACAAACAATAGCTCATTCGAAGAGTTAATACAGTAAGACTTCTGTTTACAAACCTAGATTACTAAGCTCCACTGCTAACATTTTAACAAAATTTAGGACAATCTTTTGGAAAAATTTCCACTGACACAACATTAAATAAAATGAGACTGATGTGAAAGCAATGGGCTTAACAGTGGAGACAATAGTTTTCTCGTAACAACTAATTTGGCTCGTCAACAGTTGTATCCGGAAGAGTTGCATCATTGTTGGCATCAGCAACTTTCTCTTTTTTCGCTAAATCCATCTTTTTCTTCAGGAAATGCTTTCGGTTTCTACCAGCCTTATTGGCAGCTTTTTGAGCTTTTTCATACGCAGCGGGTGATGGGCCGAACAATCTCGCTACATGAGCTAAAAAAACCTTTGAAAAAATTTGACCTAATTGAGATCGTTTATAAAAATCACACCTTTGAACTGTACAACTTTTTCAGGCGTAGCTGCAAGGCTATGATCTTCATTATTTTGTGAGGGCGATATCATTTTACTTGTTAGTCCATCAGCAGGCCAAAGCTTTGATCTCAACTTTCTCCCAGCGTCCTCTGGATTTTTGACAAACCCAAGGTCAAACAAATCAACGCCGTTGAAAAAACGAACACAAGGTTTCTCTTTCGCGTTTAGATTATCGGCCGTTTTTTGCTCTTCGTCAGCTCTCTTTTGCTCTTGACACTAAATAAAGCCAGAAATAAATTTTTTAATGCTACTTTATTTTGATCAATACTATAAAGAACGCACCATCGACTTGAAGTTTAGAAGTTCCATTTCTAATTTATTGTTGTAATCTGACATTGCCTTTTTATGTTCCTGAATGAATTTCGCAAACATTTCTTCATCAGACTTCAAAAGAGCACAAGCTTCTTTGTAACGATTGCAACACTGAAATTTGAAAACAAAAATTTTCATCCAATCAAAAAAGTGTGTATTCTCTAAACTAAGCGTAGATTCGAGATTTTGTTGCTTCTTCGTCTCATGTATCAACTGAAAAAAATTGAGTGAACATCCTCCTTTGTGCTTGAGCTGATCTGAAATACTCTCGTTTGACACAATTGCCTGCTGAATTATCATAGATTCTGTGCTGCTTTTCTGAGATTGCACAATTTTGTTTTGGCCTTGCAGCAACGTAAGGTCTTTGACAGCATTTTTTCGGTCAGATTTCCCCTTCATGGAACTCAGCGATTTCGATTGAAGTTGCTTAAGTTGCTTACTGCGCTCTATTTCCTGTTCATATTTTCTTTTCCCGTCGGACTCTGGGCCTTTAAACGTCAAATAATATGTCTTTTTCCCATCTAATTCCAAAGTCAGCTCGGACAAAAGTTCAAGGTTGAGTTTTTGGTACACGGTAAATTTCTTCGGCCAACGTTCATCAACAAGGTACAGAAACTGCAAATCCCCTTCATCGTTACGGAACAAATAAGTAAACATGTCTTTAAGCGGCATAACTTCTGAAAAAAATAAGCCTATAACAGTAAAAAAAAGCACAACAATGTAAAATTCTGAACTGTGGAAAAGAATGAAACACTAATTCTGGTTCCTATGCAGCATACACCAAACGTTCTTCGCATGCTAGACTCCGTATACACAGGGGAACTCAAACTATGAGTTTGAAGACATTTGAATAACTTCTTGACCCGATAAAAAAGGCCCATTTTTAAAATTCGTTATTTGAAAAATTCGCAAAATTCCATATGAATGTAATTTTTTCCTAGGCAAGCTATACCAAAAATACTTGGCATATTAGACTCCGTATCCACATGGGAACTCTGACTATGAGTTTGGTTCGATTTGAAATAATAGCAAATTTCCGAATGAAAAGCTAACTTTTTTCCTAGACCAGTTATAGCAAAAATTCTTGTTGCTTTACACTCTAGTTACACATGGGATACTCTATACCGAGTTTGGTTGATTTGAATAACTCCCTGACCCGACCAAAAAGACGTATTTTTAAAATTCAAAAATCTCAAGTTATTCGAAATAATTGCAATTTCCGTATGAAAAGCTAACTTTTTTCCTAGGCTAGGTATAGGCTAGGCAAGCTCCAGCACAAAATTCTTTTTGTTTTAGATTCTAGGTACACAGGGGATACTGTATGCCAAGTTTGGCTCGATTTGAACAACTCCTTGACCCGATGAAATTTCTATATTTTTGAAAATAGAATAAGCGAGTAATAAGCGATTTATTCGATATTTCCGTATGAAAAACTAACTTTTTTACTAGGCACGCTATAGCAAAAATTCATTTTGGCCTACACTCTATCTACACATGGGATACTCCATACCGAGTTTGGTTCGATCTGGACAACTCCTTGATCCGATAAAATTTCTATATTTTTAAAAATAGAATAAGCGAATAAGTCGAAATTTCCGTATGAAATGTTAACTTTTTTCCTAGGCAAGCTATACCAAAAACTCTTTTTGTTTTACAATCTAGTTACCCATGGAATACTTGATACCGAGTTTGGTTCAATTTGGACAACTCCTTGACCCGATGAAATTTCTATATTTTTGAAAATAGAATAAGCGAATAATAAGCGAATTATTCGATATTTCCGTATGAAAAACTAACTTTTCTCTTAGGCAAGCTATATCAAAAATTTTTTTTGGCCTACACTCTATCTACACATGGCATACTCCATACCAAGTTTGGTTCGATTTGGACAACTCCTTGATACGATAAAATTTCTATATTTTTAAACATAGAATAAGCGAATAAGTCGAAATTTCCGTATGAAATATTGGCTTTTTTCCTAGGCAAGCTATACCAAAAATTCTTTTTGTTTCACAATCCAGTTACCCATGGGATACTCGATACCAAGTTTGGTTCAATTTGGACAACTCCTTGACCCGATGAAATTTCTATTTTTTTGAAAATAGAATAAGCGAGTAATAAGCGAATTATTCGATATTTCCGTATGAAAAACTAACTTTTTTCTTAGGCAAGCTATATCAAAAAATTTTTTTTTGGCCTACACTCTATCTACACATGGGATACTCCATACCGAGTTTGGTTCGATTTGGACAACTCCTTGATCCGATAAAAATTTTATATTTTTAAAAATAGAATAAGCGAATAAGTCGAAATTTCCTTATGAAATACTAACTTTTTTCCTAGGCAAGCTATACCAAAAATTCTTCGCGTATTAGACTCCGTATACAAATGGGAACTCTGAATATGAGTTTCAATTGATTTGAACAACTCCTTGACCCGATGAAATAGACCTGCTTTTAAAATTCGCTAATTCGCAACTTTCCGTATCAAGAACTAACTTTTCTCCTAGGCAAGCTCCAGCACAAAATTCTTTTTGTTTTAGATTCTAGGTACACAGGGGATACTGTATGCCAAGTTTGGCGCGATTTGAACAACTCCTTGACCCGATGAAATTTCTTTTTTTTTGAAAATAGAATAAGCGAGTAATAAGCGAATTATTCGATATTTCCGTATGAAAAACTAACTTTTTTCCTAGGCAAGCTATACCAAAAATTCTTTTTGTTTTACAATCTAGTTACCCATGGGATACTCGATACCGAGTTTGGTTCAATTTGGACAACTCCTTGACCCGATGAAATTTCTATATTTTTGAAAATAGAATAAGCGAGTAATCAGCGAATTATTCGATATTTCCGTATGAAAAACTAACTTTTTTCCTAGGCAAGCTAAATCAAAAATTTTTTTGGCCTACACTCTATCTACACATGGGAAACTCCATAACGAGTTTGGTTCGATTTGGACAACTCCTTGATCCGATAAAATTTCTATATTTTTAAAAATAGAATAAGCGAATAAGTCGAAATTTCCGTATGAAACACTAACTTTTTTCCTAGGCAAGCTATACCAAAAATTCTTTTTGTTTTACAATCTAGTTACCCATGGGATACTCGATACCGAGTTTGGTTCAATTGGACAACTCCTTGACCCGATGAATTTTCTATATTTTTGAAAATAGAATAAGCGAATAATAAGCGAATTATTCGATATTTCCGTATGAAAAACTAACTTTTTTCTTAGGCAAGCTATATCAAAAAATTTTTTTTTGGCCTACACTCTATCTACACATGGCATACTCCATACCAAGTTTGGTTCGATTTGGACAACTCCTTGATACGATAAAATTTCTATATTTTTAAACATAGAATAAGCGAATAAGTCGAAATTTCCGTATGAAATATTGGCTTTTTTCCTAGGCAAGCTATACCAAAAATTCTTTTTGTTTCACAATCTAGTTACCCATGGGATACTCGATACCAAGTTTGGTTCAATTTGGACAACTCCTTGACCCGATGAAATTTCTATTTTTTTGAAAATAGAATAAGCGAGTAATAAGCGAATTATTCGATATTTCCGTATGAAAAACTAACTTTTTTCTTAGGCAAGCTATATCAAAAAATTTTTTTTTGGCCTACACTCTATCTACACATGGGATACTCCATACCGAGTTTGGTTCGATTTGGACAACTCCTTGATCCGATAAAAATTTTATATTTTTAAAAATAGAATAAGCGAATAAGTCGAAATTTCCTTATGAAATACTAACTTTTTTCCTAGGCAAGCTATACCAAAAATTCTTCGCGTATTAGACTCCGTATACAAATGGGAACTCTGAATATGAGTTTCAATTGATTTGAACAACTCCTTGACCCGATGAAATAGACCTGCTTTTAAAATTCGCTAATTCGCAACTTTCCGTATCAAGAACTAACTTTTCTCCTAGGCAAGCTCCAGCACAAAATTCTTTTTGTTTTAGATTCTAGGTACACAGGGGATACTGTATGCCAAGTTTGGCGCGATTTGAACAACTCCTTGACCCGATGAAATTTCTATTTTTTTGAAAATAGAATAAGCGAGTAATAAGCGAATTATTCGATATTTCCGTATGAAAAACTAACTTTTTTCCTAGGCAAGCTATACCAAAAATTCTTTTTGTTTTACAATCTAGTTACCCATGGAATACTCGATACCGAGTTTGGTTCAATTTGGACAACTCCTTGACCCGATGAAATTTCTATATTTTTGAAAATAGAATAAGCGAGTAATCAGCGAATTATTCGATATTTCCGTATGAAAAACTAACTTTTTTCCTAGGCAAGCTAAATCAAAAATTTTTTTGGCCTACACTCTATCTACACATGGGAAACTCCATAACGAGTTTGGTTCGATTTGGACAACTCCTTGATCCGATAAAATTTCTATATTTTTAAAAATAGAATAAGCGAATAAGTCGAAATTTCCGTATGAAACACTAACTTTTTTCCTAGGCAAGCTATACCAAAAATTCTTTTTGTTTTACAATCTAGTTACCCATGGGATACTCGATACCGAGTTTGGTTCAATTGGACAACTCCTTGACCCGATGAATTTTCTATATTTTTGAAAATAGAATAAGCGAAAAATAAGCGAATTATTCGATATTTCCGTATGAAAAACTAACTTTTTTCTTAGGCAAGCTATAGCAAAAATTCGTTTTGGCCTACACTCTATCTACACATGGGCTACTCCATACCGAGTTTGGTTCGATTTGGACAACTCCTTGATCCGATAAAAATTCTATTTTTTTAAAAATAGAATAAGCGAATAAGTCGAAATTTCCTTATGAAATACTAACTTTTTTCCTAGGCAAGCTATACCAAAAATTCTTTTTGTTTTACAATCTAGTTACCCATGGGATACTCGACAACGAGTTTGGTTCAATTTGGACAACTCCTTGACCCGATGAAATTTCTATATTTTTGAAAATAGAATAAGCGAGTAATCAGCGAATTATTCGATATTTCCGTATGAAAAACTAACTTTTTTCTTAGGCAAGCTATATCAAAAAATTTTTTGGCCTACACTCTATCTACACATGGGATACTCCATACCGAGTTTGGTTCGATTTGGACAACTCCTTGATCCGATAAAATTTCTATTTTTTTAAAAATAGAATAAGCGAAAAAGTCGAAATTTCGTATGAAACACTAATTTTTTTCCTAGGCAAGCTATACATAAAATTCTTTTTGTTTTACAATCTAGTTACCCATGGGATACTCGATACCGAGTTTGGTTCAATTGGACAACTCCTTGACCCGATGAATTTTCTATATTTTTGAAAATAGAATAAGCGAAAAATAAGCGAATTATTCGATATTTCCGTATGAAAAACTAACTTTTTTCTTAGGCAAGCTATAGCAAAAATTCGTTTTGGCCTACACTCTATCTACACATGGGCTACTCCATACCGAGTTTGGTTTGATTTGGACAACTCCTTGATCCGGTAAAATTTCTATATTTTTAAAAATAGAATAAGCGAATAAGTCGAAATTTCCTAATGAAAAACTAACTTTTTCCTAGGAAAACTATACCAAAAATTCTTTTTGTTTAACAATCTAGATAGCCATGGGATACTCGATACCAAGTTTGGTTCAATTTGCACAACTCCTTGACCCGATGAAATTTCTATATTTTTGAAAATAGAATAAGCGAATAATAAGCGAATTATTCGATATTTCCGTATGAAAAACTAATTTTTTTCTTAGGCAAGCTATAGCAAAAATTCCTTTTGGCCTACACTTTATCTACACATGGGATACTCCATACCGAGTTGGGTTCGATTTGGACAACGCCTTGATTGGATAAAATTTCTATATTTTTAAAAACAGAATAAGCGAATAAGTCGAAATTTCCGTATAAAATACTAACTTTTTTCCTAGGCAAGCTATACCAAAAATTCTTTTTGTTTTACAATCTAGTTACCCATGGGATACTCGATACCGAGTTTAGTTCGATTTGGACAACTCCTTGATCCGATAAAAATTTTTTATTTTTGAAAATAGAACAAGCGAATAAGTCGAAATTTCCGCATGAAAAACTAACCTTTTTCCTAGGCAAGCTATAGCAAATTTTTTTTTGTTTTAGATTCTAGGTACACATGGGATACTCTATACCGAGTTTAGTTTGATTTGAATAACACCTTGATCCGATGAAAAAGACCTATTTTTAAAAATGTTTATTCAAAATTATTCGGAAATAATAGGAAATTTCCGTATGAAATACTAATTTTTTCCTGGGCAAGCTATACCAAAAATTCTTTTTGTTTTACAATCTAGTTACCCATGGGATACTCGATACCGAGTTTGGTTCGATTTGGACAACTCCTTGATCCGATAAAATTTCTATATTTTTAAAAACAGAATAAGCGAATAAGTCGAAATTTCCGTATGAAATACTAACTTTTTTGCTAGGCAAGCTATACCAAAAATTCTTTTTGTTTTACAATTAAGTTACCCATGGGATACTCGACACCGAGTTTGGTTCGATTTGAACAACTCCTTGATCCGATGAAAAAGACCGATTTTTGAAATTCGTTATTCGCGAAATTCGAAAATTTCCGTATGAAATACTAACTTTTTTTCTAGGCAAGCAATACCAAAAATTCTTTTTGTTTTACAAACTAGCTACCCATGGGATACTCGATACCGACTTTGGTTTGATTTGGACAATTCCTTGATCCAATAAAGTTCCTATATTTTAAAAAAATAGAATAAGCGAATAAGTCGAAATTTCCGTATGAAAAACTAACTTTTTTCCTAGGCAAGCTATACCAAAATTTTTTTTTGTTTTACAATCTAGTTACCCATGGGATACTCGACACCAAGTTTGGTTCGATTTGAACAACTCCTTGACCCGATGAAAAGGACCGATTTTTGAAATTCGTTATTCGCGAAATTCGCAAATTTCCGTATGAAAAACTAACTTTTTTTCTAGGCAAGCTATACCAAAATTTTTTTTGTTTTACAATCTAGTTACCCATGGGATACTCGACACCGAATTTGGTTCGATTTGAACAACTCCTTGACCCGATGAAAAAGACCGATTTTTGAAATTCGTTATTTGCGAAATTCGCAAATTTCCGTATGAAAAACTAACTTTTTTCTAGGCAAGCTATACCAAAAATTTATTTTGTTTTACAAACTAGTTTTCCATGGGATACTCGATACCGACTTTGGTTTGATTTGGACAACTCCTTGATCCGATAAAATTTCTATATTTTTAAAAAGAGAATAAGCGAATAAGTCAAAATTTCCGTATGAAAAACTAACTTTTTTCCTAGGCAAGCTATAACTAAAATAATTTTTGTTTTACAATCTAATTACCCATGGGATACTCGATACCGAGTTTGGTTCGATTTGGACAGCTCCTTGATTCGATAAAATTTCTTTATTTTTTTAAAAATAGAATTAGCGAATAAGTCGAAATTTCCGTATGAAAAACTAACTTTTTTCCTAGACAATGGGATACTCGACACCGAGTTTGGTTTGATTTGAACAACAACTTGACCCGATGAAAAAGACCGATTTTTGAAATTCGTTATTCGAGAAATTCGGAAATTTCCGTATGAAAACCTAACTTTTTTCCTAGGCAAGCTATACCAAAAATTATTTTTGTTTTACAATCTAGTTACCCATGGGATACTCGACACCGAGTTTGGTTCGATTTGAACAACTCCTTGATCCGATGAAAAAGACCGATTTTTGAAATTCGTTATTCTCGAAATTCGGAAATTTCCGTTTGAAAAACTAACTTTTTTTCTAGGCAAGCAATACCAAAAATTCTTTTTGTTTTACTAACTAGTTACCCATGGGATACTCGATACCGACTTTGGTTTGATTTGGACAACTCCTTGATCCAATAAAATACTACTACTACTACTACTACTACTACTACTACTACTACTACTACTACTACTACTACTACTACTACTACTACTACTACTACTACTACTACTACTACTGCTGCTGCTGCTGCTGCTGCTGCTACTACTACTACTACTACTACTACTACTACTACTACTACTACTACTACTACTACTACTACTACTACTACTACTACTACTACTACTACTACTACTACTACTACTACTACTACTACTACTACTACTACTACTACTACTACTACTACTACTACTACTACTACTACTACTACTACTACTACTACTACTACTACTACTACTACTACTACTACTACTACTACTACTACTACTACTACTACTACTACTACTACTACTACTACTACTACTACTACTACTACTACTACTACTACTACTACTACTACTACTACTACTACTACTACTACTACTACTACTACTACTACTACTACTACTACTACTACTACTACTACTACTACTACTACTACTACTACTACTACTACTACTACTACTGCTACTACTGTTTCAACACTTTAATTCCAAATATGAAATAAAGGCACGGTTGGCAACAAATACAAACAAAACAAGAAGAGTTATTTGTTTGGTTATTCTGTGAAGTGCTGTACGACGAAATTATTGAAGGCATTCTTTGACCCGGTTGCTGCTTTCTCCTGCAATCTGGTGAACGATACTTTGTTTCGTACACAGTCTCCTTCGATTTGACTCATCCACGTTTTCCTTTGCCCCCCAGGAGCGCGTCTAGCATGGACGTATTGATCGGGCGGGTCCCAATCGAAGGCACTGCGGGCTAATCTTCCTGGTTCCATTCTCTGGATGTGTCCGTACCATTTTATCCGTTTGAGCATGATCATCGTGGATAGCTGGGGCATTCGTGATCTTGACATAATTTCTTCGTTCGTTGCTTTCTCCAGATATGACACTCGTAGAATTCTCCGCAGACAACCACAGTGGAAACTCTCAAGTTTTCTCTCCATTAATTTCGAAAGAGTCCAAGTCTCTGAGCTGTACAGCACGGCTGATAAAACGAGTGCTTTGTACAAATTGCACTTGAGGTGCACGCTGAGCTGCTTGCTCTTCCAGAGATTTTGGAAGTTAGCAAACCGTTGTCTACCTTCTGCAAGTTTGCAATTGACTTCCTGCAGGTCTCCATGCTTGAGGCTGACATATGATCCGAGATACTTGAACGCTTCTATGTTTTCAAACTCGTTTCCGAGAACATCTTGTACTTTGCAGGAAAACACGCGTGTGGCAACTGCTTTAGTTTTGCCACAGTATCTCGAATGGTGAACTTTTCGGCCATTGACTGTTTTGAACTTTCTTTCACACTTGTCACAGGTAAGGCTCGCCTCTAGTTGCTCGAACTTTGACTTGTCGACGACATTCTTTGACAAACCGGCTTTGCAGAATCTTGTTTGGTGCACTTTGCGTCCGGTAACTGTACTGAATTGCCGCTGACAATTCTGACATCTTAAAGACTCTTGGTCAGCCACCACTGACCGACTCTCATTTTCTAGCGACTCTGAATCTGCTACCGCAGATTGTTGTTGTGAAGCTACCAACGCTGGCTTAGCCACCGCTAAGCTTTTCAATCTTAGCTTCCGGCCATCTTGTGTTTCGAACCAGCCCGCTTTCTTTTTCGTTCCCAGCAGCACCTCCGTGCTGATGGTTAGTCGTGACTGGCTAGATGTCTCTGCCAGGAGTCCTAGTTTGCCTTTATGTGTTCCAGTGAGTATCTCCACGTTCTGTTGGATACTAGGCACTGCAACAACATTTGAACTGTCGCATTTTACGCCCATATTCTTTGTTTTGGCCACATTAATCTTCAGACCAGCGGCTTCCGCAAGGGCCTCGATTCGATGTAGGTTTTCTTGCACCTCACTGTCTGAGACCCCCACGAGAGCAACATCATCAGCAAAATCTAAGTCAGCCACCAATCTCCCAATGTCTAATCCTCCATGCACCGAATTAGCCAAAATGTAGTTGATGACAAGGCCGAATAGGATTGGGGACCACACATCACCCTGCCTAACGCCCGTTCTGACATCAAATAAGCGTCCTTTCTCACCTTCGGCTTTGACTCGACATTTGAATCCATCATAGCTGTTTCTTATGATGTTTATCACTTTTTGCGGAAGACCATAGTGTTTCATTATCTGGTACATCTGCTCACGATCGACAGAATCGAATGCCGCTCAAAAGTCTATGAAACAAAAGCTAATATCCAATTGAAACGCCATTGATTTCTCTATTATTTGACGCAGGGCAAAGAGTTGATCGGCGCATCCTCTGCTTTTTCTGAAGCCGCACTGCTCTTCCCTTAAGACGCGATCCACTGAATCTTTGCATCGATTGAGAATAACGGAAGCGAACACTTTGCCTGGTACTGACAATCGAGAGATCCCTCGGTGGTTCGAACACTCTGACCTCTTTCCTTTACTCTTGTATAATGGGACAATTTCTGCTACCTTCCAGTCATCGGGCAGAACTTCCGTCGACCAACACTTATCTATGATGTCCCAGAGCCACTCGACAATACCCTTGTGTGCTTTCAACATCTCACAGGAAATGTTATCGGGTCCACTTGCCTTGCCATTCTTCAACCTGCGGACAGCTTCAAGCACTTCTTCAAATCGAATTGGGCTCAGGTCAATTGACAAGCTTTCAGCTGCTTCTTCGGGATGCAATCTCGTACTGCAACTGGATGTTGAGGGATTCAGGAGTTGACTAAAATGTTCCGTCCAGCGTTCAAGTCGTTCCTCTTTCGTCCGTAAGTTGACGCCAGTGCTTGAAACTAATTTGGTCGACTGGGGACTCCAGTTTCGGCAAATCTGCTGTGATGCCCCAAAAACCTCCTTCAAGTTGCCTCTGTCCGCAAAGCTCTGCACTTCTTGGCCTTTGCGTTCAAGCCATGCCCGTTTGTCTGCACGTAGAGCTTTTCTGACTTCCTTACAGCAGTTTGTGAACTCTAACAACGCCACCGCGCTGCTGTGTTTCTTCAACTGTAGATCAGCTCGTTTCCGGATAAGTTCCAGAGAATCTGGAGAAATCCAAGGTTTGTTCACTCGCTTGTCCGGAAGGAGGCATTTCACTGCTGCTTGGTTCAGGGCTTTTCGAAAATTGTCCCAAGACTGCTCTGTATTCTCGAAATCGCCGCTCTTATCCAGATGTAACTTGACCTCCTGCGTGAATAAGTCACGCGTTGTTTCATCTTGCAGCTTTGCAGAACTGATTCTGGGCAAGAAACATGGCTTTTTAGACACAAGTTTCATAGATACTTCCGCAATGACTATTTCATGATCGGTAATTGTGGTTTTCCCTCTTCTGGTCCTCACATTCGTCAGACATCCTCTGTATCTCTCTGCAAACAGAATGTGATCCAGCATCTTTTTTCGACAACTTGGATCGGGAGGGTTGTACTACTACTACTACTACTACTACTACTACTACTACTACTACTACTACTACTACTACTACTACTACTACTACTACTACTACTACTACTACTACTACTACTACTACTACTACTACTACTACTACTACTACTACTACTACTACTACTACTACTACTACTACTACTACTACTACTACTACTACTACTACTACTACTACTACTACTACTACTACTACTACTACTACTACTACTACTACTACTACTACTACTACTACTACTACTACTACTACTACTACTACTACTACTACTACTACTACTACTACTACTACTACTACTACTACTACTACTACTACTACTACTACTACTACTACTACTACTACTACTACTACTACTACTACTACTACTACTACTACTACTACTGTTTCAACACTTTAATTCCAAATATGAAATAAAGGCACGGTTGGCAACAAATACAAACAAAACAAGAAGAGTTTTTTTCTTTGGTTATTCTGTGAAGTGCTGTACGACGAAATTGTTGAAGGCATTCTTTGACCCGGTTGCTGCTTTCTCCTGCAATCTGGTGAACGATACTTTGTTTCGTACACAGTCTCTTTCGATTTGACTCATCCAAGTTTTCCGTTGCCCCCCAGGAGCGCGTCTAGCATGGACGTATTGATCGGGCGGGTCCCAATCGAAGGCACTGCGGGCTAATCTTCCTGGTTCCATTCTCTGGATGTGTCCGTACCATTTTATCCGTTTGAGCATGATCATCGTGGATAGTTGGGGCATTCGTGATCTTGACATAATTTCTTCGTTCGTTGCTTTCTCCAGATATGACACACGTAGAATTCTCCGAAGACAACCACAGTGGAAACTCTCAAGTTTTCTCTCCATTAATTTCGAAAGAGTCCAAGTCTCTGAGCTACTACTACTACTACTACTACTACTACTACTACTACTACTACTACTACTACTACTACTACTACTACTACTACTACTACTACTACTACTACTACTACTACTACTACTACTACTACTACTACTACTACTACTACTACTACTACTACTACTACTACTACTACTACTACTACTACTACTACTACTACTACTACTACTACTACTACTACTACTACTACTACTACTACTACTACTACTACTACTACTACTACTACTACTACTACTACTACTACTACTACTACTACTACTACTACTACTACTACTACTACTAATACTACTACTACTACTACTACTACTACTACTACTACTACTACTACTACTACTACTACTACTACTACTACTACTACTACTACTACTACTACTACTACTACTACTACTACTACTACTACTACTACTAATACTACTACTGTTTCAACACTTTAATTCCAAATATGAAATAAAGGCACGGTTGGCAACAAATACAAACAAAACAAGAAGAGTTATTTCTTTGGTTATTCTGTGAAGTGCTGTACGACGAAATTGTTGAAGGCATTCTTTGACCCGGTTGCTGCTTTCTCCTGCAATCTGGTGAACGATACTTTGTTTCGTACACAGTCTCTTTCGATTTGACTCATCCACGTTTTCCGTTGCCCCCCAGGAGCGCGTCTAGCATGGACGTATTGATCGGGCGGGTCCCAATCGAAGGCACTGCGGGCTAATCTTCCTGGTTCCATTCTCTGGATGTGTCCGTACCATTTTATCCGTTTGAGCATGATCATCGTGGATAGTTGGGGCATTCGTGATCTTGACATAATTTCTTCGTTCGTTGCTTTCTCCAGATATGACACACGTAGAATTCTCCGAAGACAACCACAGTGGAAACTCTCAAGTTTTCTCTCCATTAATTTCGAATGAGTCCAAGTCTCTGAGCTACTACTACTACTACTACTACTACTACTACTACTACTACTACTACTACTACTACTACTACTACTACTACTACTACTACTACTACTACTACTACTACTACTACTACTACTACTACTACTACTACTACTACTACTACTACTACTACTACTACTACTACTACTACTACTACTACTACTACTACTACTACTACTACTACTACTACTACTACTACTA
This sequence comes from Convolutriloba macropyga, assembly GCF_964194025.1. Lineage (NCBI taxonomy): Eukaryota > Metazoa > Xenacoelomorpha > Acoela > Convolutidae > Convolutriloba > Convolutriloba macropyga. The sequence continues at coordinate 32,925 of NW_027451405.1, forward strand.
CTACTACTACTACTACTACTACTACTACTACTACTACTACTACTACTACTACTACTACTACTACTACTACTACTACTACTACTAACTACTACTACTACTACTACTACTACTACTACTACTAATACTACTACTGTTTCAACACTTTAATTCCAAATATGAAATAAAGGCACTGTTGGCAACAAATACAAACAAAACAAGAAGAGTTATTTGTTTGGTTATTCTGTGAAGTGCTGTACGACGAAATTGTTGAAGGCATTCTTTGACCCGGTTGCTGCTTTCTCCTGCAATCTGGTGAACGATACTTTGTTTCGTACACAGTCTCCTTCGATTTGACTCATCCACGTTTTCTGTTGCTCCCCAGGAGCGCGTGTAGCATGGACGTATTGATCGGGCGGGTTCCAATCGAAGGCACTGCGGGCTAATCATCCTGGTTCCATTCTCTGGATGTGTCCGTACCATTTTATCCGTTTGAGCATGATCATCGTGGATAGTTGGGGCATTCGTGATCTTGACATAATTTCTTCGTTCGTTGCTTTCTCCAGATATGACACACGTAGAATTCTCCGAAGACAACCACAGTGGAAACTCTCAAGTTTTCTCTCCATTAATTTCGAAAGAGTCCAAGTCTCTGAGCTGTACAGCACGGCTGATAAAACGAGTGCTTTG